>NC_135632.1:27300000-27600000 GCF_053574225.1 Canis aureus | reverse complement strand
ATTTTCCACCACATAGCCATATTTCAAGTACTTAATAGTCACATATGGCCAGTGGCTACCTTATTGGACTGCAGATAAAAGAACACTGCCATCACTGCAGAAAGTTCTAGTGGACAGTTTGAGAATGATGCAGCAAGATTCAGATCTGGATATCAGGAGATAGAGTTTGATGCTCAGTTTTTGTCATTGTAGCCATGGGACCGGGTCCTATTTGGTTCTCGCTTGTCTGTATCATCCTGAATCTCAGGCACACCTGTGTGTGTGGACACACACATACAGACACACATACACTGGTCCTCGAACAAGGCTGACACTAAAGCAACCATTACAGTAAGCTTCGTGAGGCCCCAAGGAAAAGGCAGCCCAGCAGCCCAGCTCTGTCTGCTAAGCTGACCTCACCTGCCTGCTGGTCATTATCTCCAACAGGAGACTGAGGACAAACACGTCCAGAACCGCATTCTCGCTGTGCGGGCGTTACATAGGGGGCAGAGCACCAATGACCAAAGCTCGGCTAATCAGGAGCCCACAAAACCAAATAATTTTGTGACAACTTGGTTCTGGGGAAATGTAAAAGGCAAAGCAATAGGACTTTAACAGGAGAACTAAGTCAGAAAAAAAATGTGATTCCTTTAACACATCAGCACTAACAATTGGGTCCCGCCTGTGATGGAACTCTTGTCTCTGGGCATCTCCCCTTGTGCCAACTGAGCATCCTTGGAGTGCCAGCTCGCGCACAAACCCACCCTGGAAGAACGGCACAGCTTCTTTGTGCACGGGGCATGATCCCTCTGCCACATGAACTTTTTCTGACTCCTTGGAACTGCCAGCAGCCATTTCACTCGGATCCTGGCTGTGACAGAAGCAGTACTGCCTCCCTGGCATCAGATGGAAAATGTAATTTTATGAAAACTCAAAAGTCAAAATCTTTTGAAAGTCAAAAGCCTTCAATCTGTGCCAGACTATTGAAAGACTTTCATAGGGTCTTCATATTCCAGGAGGACGCTCAAAATGTGTATCTTTTTCCGCTGTATAAAACAGGTGCATTTCTTCAGCGCTCACACAGCCTTCCCCTCATTCCCTGTTTATTGAAGGATCTTTGTTTCATGAAGTCACACACAGTTCCCTCTCTAATAGATTAGGGTAATACGACTATTTAAAGAATCCTAGCATACTGGAGCTGGATGGAACCTCAGAGAGGGTCCACAGCAGAGTTCATAACTCAGAGTCCCCAGACAAATAGGAGGTTCGTGAATGGGCTCCAGGAAGCATTTGACTCTTCGTGGCTAAAATTGTGTACATGGGCATTTTCTGAGAAGAGAGCTCAGAGCTTTTATCAAACCACCAAATACCAAAGAAATGATCTGATCCCACCCTTTTATTTTATTTTATTTTATTTTATTTTATTTTATTTTTATTTTTATTTTTTTTGATCCTGCCCATTTTAAGTAAGAAAACCAAGGCTCAGAGAAATGAAGTAACTTTCAAAAAGTCACACCAGCTAGTTTGACTCAAGTCAGACTGGAAACTGTTCTTTAGAGTCATAATCAACTGCTCTTTCCACCATAACAGACCACAGAGGCCATTTTTCTTCTTGCCTATAGTTAATTGGCATGCCAAAGTTAATTCAGAATCCTCGGATCCTTTTGTAAGTAAAGAAAGCCAAAAAAAAAAAAAAATCGCAACAGAGGATTTCAAGGAAATGCTCAATTGAAGGTATGCTCCATGCTGTGATCCTACAACACAGACTATCAAATAGCTCTTTATATTGAGGGAAATTCAGTGTTGCTTAACAAAACTTAGCTTTTTGCCTTTCCCCAAATTTTAGAATTATTTTAGAAAGAAGACCCCACTGCTGGTTATTTCCTAGAGAGGTAATATTTGTTTCATTTTCAAATAATGAAAACAAGTTTTGCTACATGCCTTGGATTAAAGATGGAGACAAGCACATGGATAATTAGGAGATGCATGGGTGTTAACATTACTTGCTTACCAGCAATTTTTAAGAACTTGAAAAGAAAAAAAGAATATTTGTTCCTAATCAAAGCTTTTAAGCCACTGGAAGTATATTTAGTTATTTCTTCCACCACATAACAGTTAAGGGCTCAAATTCAAAGCAGATTGACTCGGACTTAGTCTGACCCCACCCCTCACAATCACAGAAGCTCTGTGGCTCTAGAGAAGTCACCTAATCTCTCCAAACCTCAGCTTTCTTATCTGTGCAATGGAAATAACAATAGGACTAACAATTCTACCTCATAGAATTATTATAAGGGGTTATCATAAAAACAATAAACTCAAAGACTTTGCACCATGTATGGCACAGAGAGTGCTCAAGATAGGTTAGCTCATGATTACAACAAATTTTAAATGCCCAAGGTCAGATATTCTTAAAGTATAATAAGATCAACAAATCCATTGTAGTGGGTTGAATTATAGCCCTCAAAATGTTGCATCCACATCCTAACCCTTGGAACCTGTGAACGTGACTTATTTGTAAAAAAGGATCCTTGCAGATGCAATTAATTTAGAGACAAGATCATCTTGCATTATTTGGGTGGGTCCTAAATACAATGACAAGTGTCCTTATCAGAGACATACAGAGGAGACATGGAGGAAGAGGAGAAGGCCATGTGGGGATGGAGGCAGAGATTGGAGTCACACAGCCACAAGCTCAGGGAACACCTGGAGCCTCCAGAAACTGGAAGCAACAGGAAGGATTCTCCACTAGAGCTTTAGGAGGGAGTGCAGGTCAGCTGACACCTTGATTTCAGTCTTCTGGTCTCCAGACTGTGAAAGAATATATTTCTTTTGTTTTTTGTTTTTTGGGGTTTTTTAAAGATTTTATTTATTTATTCATGAGAGACACACAGAGAGAGGCAGAGACACAGGCAGAAGGAGAAGCAGGCTCCCTGCAGGGAGCCCAATGCGGGACTTGCTCCCAGGACCCAGGGATCACACCCTGAGCCGAAGGCAGACAGACACTCAACCACTGAGCCACCCAGGTGCCCCTTTCCTTTGTTTCAAGCCCCCAAATTGGTGGAATTCTCTAGAACAGCCACAGGAAACTAATAAATACACCCACCATGCCTTAACTGCGATTATATGCATTATTGATACAGGCTTACAGAGTCTACAAGAATATAAAATTGGGATGACTTTTAAGCAGGTTTCACAAATAATAAAATATTTTATTTAAACCTAACAAAACTGGTAAAAAGTCGATGAGGGCCTCAATTTTCTTGAGGATTTCCCTGACTTCTAGGGCTTCACTGAGGCTGCACCAGAGTTGACACAGTTTGCAGAGAATCTGGGGTCACCTCAGAAACAACCTTTTTTCTCCCCCAATCCTCTTATCTTACCTAAGAGAGAACAGAACGAGATACTTCACCTGGTTTCACGAAAAAAAGGGAACAAGCACAGTCAGCCAAACCTAGGAATCAACCCAGCAACCAAATGAAAACAGCAAAGCTGAGGAAGGGGTGGCCCAAAGAAGGTGTGTATTGATTCCTACAAATGGAATTTTTCTTCTCTTTTAAGAGTTCAGAAAAATCACACAAGAGTAAGGCTCAGAAGGAAAAAAAAAAAAATAGGGGCACCTGAGTGGTTCAGTGGTTGAGCATCTGCTCAGGGTGTGATCCTGGGCCCTGGGATCAAGTTCTGCATCAGGCTCCCCGCAGGGAGCCTGCTTCTCCCTCTGCCTGTGTCTCTGCCTCTCTCTGTGTGTCTCTCATGAATAAATAAATAAAACCAATTTTTAAAAAAAGAAGAAAAAAATAAAGCAATTCTATTTCACTTTATTTAAGTAGGTTAAATAATATCTTTAAGAGTGTTTACATGCCCATAAAATGGCATTGCCTGATCAGTACTCAGCAATGGCACGTGATGTCTTTTCAGTGAAAATAGTCAAACCAGTTTTGTTACCTGCTTTAGTGGCCAATGTTATCAAATGCATGACCAATCTCATCATGTCAGTGCTTGGCCCAGGTCCCCATGGGTCCCCTTAATGGCGTCTGTGTGCCCATCCCCCAGCTTCTGAATTCTCTGCTCCCAGGTTGCCAGTTACAACTTAACTATCTCCAGGACTACCCTTCCCATAATGGAGCTGCTTCACCTCACATGCTAAAGCTAGAAGCTTCTGGAAATTTACAACAGCTGCTCCCCCAACCACTACCTCCCACCCACCCAACAGTTAATAACCAGTCACTTGCCCCAAGTCCTAGAACAGCTTTCAGCTGAGGCTTATGTTAGTAATGCTGAATGTCAGATGACTACAAAGTTGTGTTCTGAATCCACACTGCACATCTAACCACTCTAGTAGACTCTTCGTTATTTTAACAGGGATACACATGATGGATGGAAAGATTCTTATATTTGATAATATCAAATATTTGTCCTCTGGGTGTGCCTCCATTGCTCAGTTGGTTAAGTATCTGCCTTCAGCTCAGTTCATGATCCCAGGGTCCAGGGATCGAGCCCCATGTTGGGGTCCCTGCTTAGTGGGGAGTCTATTTCTCCCTCTGCCCCTCCCCACTGCTCATGTTCTCTCTCTCGCTCTCGCTCTCTCTCTCTCAAATAAATAAATAAAAATATTTTTAAAAATTGTGTTCTGGGAGTAGACTTTATTCCTTGAAGCAGGAAGAGTAGTGAACAAGGCAATGGATTAAGCCAAGTAGCTTGGGGCCAGAGGGAGCATAAGTAAAAAAAATAAAAAATAAAAAATTAGATGGTTTGTGTTATGTGGCTTATAAACCACATCTGAGAATCATTTCAAAAGAAGCATTAAGATCATTCTGAACAGTGACAGTTCCCCTAGAAATTAGATGTTTTTTCTGTTTGTTAAAATCGTGTTTCCTTACTTCCCAGCCACATGTTGTATATGCATCACAACACTAACATCCAGGCCAAACATACATGCCATTTCGAGCAAGAATGGATTTGATGAAGTCCCTTTAAAAGTCTTCTTCTTCTGTCATTAAAAACAAACAATACAAACAAAAAACTGAAACTTCTCACTCTTAATTGCCTCTTGGTCAGTAAGAACCATGTGGTTTCAAATCAGGAAGGAAATTGCCAGTAGGCCCAAAATAGTAGAGGAAAGAGATATGGGTAAGATGGGGGGGAAGCATCCTCTGAGACAGCAGCAGATGGACAGAATAAAGTAGAAGTTGGAAAGAAAGGTGGCAAAAGAGAAGCAGTGCTGGACAAAGGGTCATGGGTTCAAACTCTGAAGTTCTGTCCTACTCATCTGTTCAAGTCCATGAGCCTTCCTGAGCCTAGTTTCCTCACCTGTACAGTGGGCATAATACTCACTCTCAGGACTTTGAGGGTCAACTGAGATATGTAAACATATTTCTTGAGCTGTAAGCACCAGAAAATTTTAGATTCTTTGCAGATGTGATCAAAAAGAATTAGCAACGTCTGAGGATTTATGGCTGTCCCCACCCTCATCCCCACAGCCTCCCCCCACTGCCTGACAGATGGCATACCCCTCCTGTTGTTCCCTTCTCCTATCCTGTCCTAGCATCTCGGCAGCACCCTCCAGAGAGGCCACCTTCCCTTAACTGGCTCTTTGGGCTTTTCTGAGGCAGAATTAAGAGGATGAGGAGAAAACAAGAAAAGCCAAAAGAAAAGGAAAGGGGGGGAAAAAGAAAAATGACTAAAAACAATTTACATATGATAGTGCTGAGGGCCAGGTAGATGGTAGAAGAGAAGGCCTGGTGCATGTTGGACTTGGAGGAATTTTAAGGAATTCAATAGGAGAGGCGCTGGAGTCATTGCAACATTGAAAGAGTTGATTGAAGGGGAAGGAGTTGCTGTAGATTTGTATTTGAATCCTATCACAGATTTCCAAAATCCAAATAGAGGAGAGAATTCCTTTTTAATTACTTTTGGCTTTGAAAATATGATTCTTGAACAAGATGCGGCTTCCAGCCTGAGCCATATGGGACATTGGTTTTATAAGGATTATAAACTCTAGCTGGTTGGACTGAGGAGTTTGAACTTATCAAGGTATAAAACTGAAGTTATTTTATTTTTCTGCTAACTGCTACCAACTGTGCTTTGCCAAATCACCCAATTTCTCTATAGATGAGTGGTCATCCTATGTGATACCTCAGCCTGATTGCATAACTCTTCAGTCACTTTCAGCTATAAAATGGTCCCATGTGGGTTACAAGATGTAGTCCTCAGTGCTTAAGAGCTTGTATTCATTTCAGAGCTCCCCCATCCTCTGGGCAGTACCGCTATGGCTCTGTGGTGCACAGGAAATGTCAACGGCTCTCTCTTTCCCACACCTCCTTCTTCCCTATGCTTATTCCTTTTATGTTCCATGGGAAGGACAGACAGAAAAGGGTGATTTCCTAGTGTGACTGCACTGGCAAAATGGCAGCCTTTTTTGTTGAGCAAAAGCACTGTTCCCTTACAGGAACACGCCTCTATCCTGGGGCTGCTCCTGGTTTAGGCGCTTAATCTGTCTCATGGACTCTATCCCTAATGAGGCAGTTAGAGGTCTCCACTGGCCCCACAAGGGGAGAATCCTTCCCTGCTATTCCCCCTGCTTTGGTGATTCCTTGAGAAATGCAACTGTATACATCACCAACCCCCAGTGGTCACTCTCTAATGTATGAGTGTCTTTCCCCCACACGGAAGAGGTCTTCAAAAACCTAGGAGTCTCTAATCTCATCCACTCACCCAAATTTTCAGCTCTAGAGTTGGAGGCATGATGGTCCATCTTCAGTATGGGAACTCAGGAAGGCGACTCGTCCCCCCTTCTTGATAGAACCATTATGCCATCTCTCCTCTGTGTTTTTCCCCCACTCAGCTAGCACTGGAGCAGATCAGCACACCCAGAGGTTCGTCAGACATGCAACCAAGGAACAAGGTGCTAGTTTCCCTCCCCTTCTCTCAGCTTCTGAAAAGAAGACCAGGTAAGTACTGCCCACAGGGGAGGAAAGAGGAGCCAGACTCCTCAGCAAAGTGTGTTGGTTAGTGTGGACTCTGATGCAAGACTATCTGGGGTCCAGTCCTAGCTTTATCATTTACTAGCTGGGTGTGCTGGTTATTTTTCTATTTTTCTATCAGCAATGAATGCATTTTTTCATCCTGCTCTATGGCACACCATGAAATTGGCCTAGTAGTCTTCACACTACATTTGCAGACTCTTGCCCAGTGGCCTACCATTTTAGAGATTGTAAGAAAGAGGAAGGGAGACTTAATCCCCCACTTCCAGCTGCCCTCTGCAGCACTCCAGCAGCAGAGGACAGCTATGGCTCCAATCTAATTCTTCAGCACTCAAGGCATCAGGCATATCACACCCTCTCAGCAATGCTACTAGCAGCCATGCTAGTGGCCCCCCTCCCCCCTTCATAATGAGTACCAGCTGGCTTTGCTCTTTTGTCTGCCTGAGTACCAACCAAGCCTTCCCACCTGCATGGTTGGCTGTGCCCCTACCAGAGCTCAGAGCACTATCCAGGCATGTCTCCCACAGAGGCCTGAGCACCAGACCCTCAAAATTCCCTTCCAAAACTTACTCACCCAGCAGAATATCCTCCTCCAAACTCCCAGCTTTTGTTAACACTACCTCTTCCCTCTCTAGTAATGGCTGAGTCCCACTCCCAGAGATTCTTAATTAATTAGTCTTTGTTATGGCCTGGGATCAGGATTTTTAAACGCACTATTATGCATCCAAGGTGAAGGACCATCGCAATAAGCCATTTTACAAATAATGAGAAAAGTTTTATGCAGATGCATCCACATCTTATCACACTAGTTCTCTATAAGACCATCAGCACATTTGCAAAAATGTTGTTCGCAGGTACAGTGGAAGCAAGGATAGCTATGTAATTAATTCTTAAAGTCAGAAGGTAGTTACTGAAATTTCACTATGCCCAGCACTATATTGGGTACTACCGAGGACACAAAGAAGTGAAAGACATGGTCCCTGACCATCAGATAACTTTAATTTAGCTAGAGAATTTGGGATGCCTGGGTGGCTCAGTGGTTGAGTGTCTGCCTTTGGCTCAGGTTGCGATCCCAGGGTCCTGGGATCGAGTCCCATATCGGGCTCCCCACAGGGAGCCTGCTTCTCCCTTTGTCTATGTCTCTGTGTTTCTCATGAGTAAATAAATACAATCTTTTAAAAATAATAACAATTTAGTTAGAGAAGTCAAGATTAATACTCATGGAAAAAGAAAGAACTATACAGAGATATAAGAGAGTGGCATAAAAACACAAAATACAACATGGTTAGTTCAGTTTAGTGTTAAAAACAATCCTCTTGGGGTGCCCAGCTGGCTCTGTCTGTGGAGCATGCCATTCTTGATCTCAGGGTGGTAAGTTCGAGCCCCACATTGAGGGTAGAGATTACCTTTTTTCAAATGTTTAAAAACAAAAACATAAAAACAATCCTCTCTTCTTCAAACCTCACCAAAACAGGTGAACACACTTACCTCCACCAAAAGGTCTCAGACCCTCTCCATCAGAATCACCAGGGTCGTTTTTCTATTTTAAGATTCTCAAGCCCCACCCCCTTGTCTCTGACTCAGAGAAGCCTAGCAACCACATATTAACTCTCCAAATGATCTCAGTAGAGGTGGAAAGAAACTCCATCCCCACTACTCCATCCCAATTTTTTAGCAAGCAGTGCCCTGCCTCTGGGATCCAGGTATCCGGCTTCCCACTCCATTGCCTCCTGCCCTTGCCTGAGCTCCTGAGCAACTTGGTACAAATTATCTTCAGTACCAAACTGCTCCTTCAAGACTTGGCCAAGAACTCTGCACTGATCCCAGCTCTAATTTCTGTTCCTAATTACTGCTGACCTTGGATTCTAGGAAGGCTCACCAATTCCCGAAGCCTTTTCCAATTTGTCTTACCTGCCCACCCCCAGCCTCACCTCCATGCTCCTACCGTGTCTCTGAAGCTCACAGCAAGGCTCCTTTGTAACATATAGGCTAACAACATCTGAATTTCTGGCAAGTGGAGCTTACTCTATACTTTGCAATTTGAAACAGAGTAAAACTGACTGGCTATCACTGCAACCAAAACCCATAGCCTTAGATTCATCAACTGAGAGCTTTGAACTAACCAGCTGAAAGCAGGAATGCATATTCAATTACAGAAATTACCAAATCATACCTCTTCCCTATCGGAAAGGAAAGTAGAAAAAGCTAATGGGCTTTGTGCAGTTCTGAATGATAATACTACCTATGTGTGACAGTTTATGGTTCACAGAACTTTTCACATGTCTTAACTCTGTTGACCCCTTTAACAACTTTGTAAGGGAAGTCATGATGTCATTCTCATCCTCACTTTATGGCTGAGGAAACTGAGACCCTAAGGCCAGCTTTGGAAGACTATGACCCTCCAGAAGACTCTTTGGTCATTGACCAGCATTCATCAGGGTCTGTATAAGTCTACAGAAGGAATAAGGAGCACCAAGCACATGTCAAACATTTTACATATATTATCCTTCTCCATTCCCCTGGCTCATTCCTCTTCACCGCCCCCCCACCCCCCGGCTTTCCAATGGTTTCTCCAACATGCCAGACACCTCCTGCCTCGTGACTATTACCCTTGTTAGTCTCTCTGCCTGGGATGAGCTCCCTCCAGCTACCCACAGGACTGGATCCCTTCTTTACTTCCAGCCTTTTGTCAAATATTTCCTTCTCTGTGAAGCCTTCCTACTTAAAATTCTAATTTTCCACCACCAATCCCTACCCCTTCGCTGCAGGCTTTTTTCTCCATGGTACACATTACCATTTGACACAATATTTATGTTCTTTATTGTCTACCTCCTCCATAATAGCATATAAACCTAATGAGCACAGATTCTTATTGGCTTTGTTCACCACACAGTCAATAAATATTTGTCAAATATGTTATATCATCTAAGCCTTCAGGATCCCTGCAAGATAAGTGTTATTAGTTCCACTTTAGAGATGAGGAAACTAAGACAAAGAGAGTTTAAATGATTTTCCCTAAACCTAGAGTTGCCAGGTTTAGCAAATAAATACAGGATGCATTGCTAGATTTGAATACCAGAAAACCAAAAAAAATGAAGTTTTTTAATGTTAGAATGTTCCCTGTAATATTTAGGGCGTAAGTTACAGTAAGAATCTGCAAATTTATCTGAAATTCAATTTAATTGTGCATCTTGTATTTTATCTGGCAGCCTTACCGAAATCACACTATAAGCAAGAGACAGAACTAGGAATCCCACCCAGGTTTCTTTGACCACAAAGCCCTGCCACCATCCATCGTTCTGAAAAAAAGAGGTCAGACAAGGAGAGATGTAGCTACCCCACAAAGAGCACTGATGAAGAAAGCACCTTGACATGCCTTGCTAAAAGTTTTGGTCATAGTTCCCGATACAGCTGTACCTACTCAAGGGGAAAAAAGCCCACTTCATTCTCCTGGGCTGCCAGTCTTATAGCTTTCATAAGCATTAAATTAATTTAAAAATCTAGAGCTTCTCAATGGAATTACAGTCCTCTAATTCAGTTGCCTGTTACTTATTCTGTATTAATAATCCCATTCTATGACCAGCCATTGGATATAGAGGAGTTGATCTCATAAAATTTTAAAGTAAACCTGTTTCGTTCCCAGGAGGGCCCCGTGTGACAGAACCTATTACAGAAGATTGACAAGAAAATATTTGGGTAGCCAGGACATTGTCTGGAGCAGCATACGATATTTAAATGATTCACTCACAGTGAGGTGATACTTTAAGAAAAGAATGGCTGGCATAAAGAAACTTTTGTTCTGTGGATAAGACAGCCTTCAACCCATCACGTAGGGAAACTAACCAGATCTAATGGTGTTTAGCTTCATCATCCCTCATTTAGATTTTCATTAGCAAATATTTTTCCTCACCATTACCAGATATCTTCATTTCCTAAGTATGAAGCTTATTTTAAATGTGAAGTATTTGGAATCTTAGAGCAGAGTTTAGATCTTATGATATTTTGAAGAAGTTTAGGGTTTCAGGGTCTTTCTCATGTAGACTTGGCTCTAATGAATGTGCTTAATAAATCACAAAACTCTGCACGGACCCAGCTGAGCTAGGATTGATGCATAGAGGACCTTGGGAAGGCATTCTGTATGTCAAGCAGAGGGTGGGGTGGCCTGTAAGGCACCTCCTGTAGAATTAATCACATCTTGCTCTTTTTATAGTTTCCTGTGATGACATTCAAGTTATTCCTCCAGGTAAATTACAAGTTCAGAACCTCTCATGAACTATATTTTATTAATTCTCAGAACACTTTGGTGGCATATAAAAGATGTAGTTCTTATCTTCCTATCATACGTTTCTTCAACTTCTAAAAGCATATGGGTGCAGGCGCACATGCACCCATGTGCACACACATACACACACACACACATACACACACACACCACTTATACCCAAAACCCAGCCTGGCTAATCTAAGCCCTCATCCCCCTCCTCAGGGTGATTGTTCGGGGATGGGCATGTGATCAGAAATGAACCAATCAGAGCCTTTCCTTGAGATTATCTAATGGATGCTAGCAAAGGAGGCCTCTTAGATCTCAGAGCTAGAATAATAGAAGCCCAAGGCTAACGATAATTATAATTTCTTGCCATGGAAAGACAGCCACAGGAAAGAATGAAACCAAGCAAAGACAGACTGCACAGAGAGAGGGTCCTAACAGAACTAAGTCCACTGGTCCAGTTCCAGGCGCCAAAGATGCACGTCTTTCTCAGGCTCTTGCTCAGACTCCATAAACTGACCCAGAATCTTTCCAATAAAGCCTTTTCTCTTTTAACGTAAGCTATCCTGACCTGAGTTTTCTCACTCACCATCCGGTGGGATCCGGATTAATATATAGGGAGAAAATGTTATTTCCATTTTATAAACAAGAAAAATTAAAGGATCACAGGTCATGTGGCTTCACCCTAACTATAAATATAGCATTAGACTTTCAAATTTCAGCAATCCACCTGAAAACAAATACTTGCAACATACCTCTCCTATAGCAGTGACTTCAGTCTTTTACAATTCACTGTAAAAAAAAAATTCATTTTACACTGTGGTCCAGTATATACGTGTGTGTGTGAAACAAAAATTTCGCGTAACACATACCCTTATTAAGTGTGACGCACTCTTTTTATTCTCTATCCTATTTCATTTTTTCAAATGCTGTTTGTGACCCACTAAATTGATTTCACCTCCTACTAAGCTGATTTCCCAACCCACTAGTGGATCCAAAATTGTAACTGTTTAAAAAAAATTATACAATAGCCCTTTTCACAATATATTGCTAATTAAATAATCTTTCTCCCCACTATAAATTTCCCTTAGGTGAAACTCTAGAATATGTAGATTAACTTGTATATTCATTTTGACTTCAGCATATGTAAATTCCAAGTCATTCCTACTAGGAATGATTAGAAAAAGAGAATATTGGGGGATGGAAGGAGATGGAGGGAAAGTTGTAGAACCTAAGAGCAGGTTTTTGCCATCAAGCCACCAGAGGGTAAGGGGAGTGAGTTTATATAATGCCAGCCTGGCCTTAAGTCACCCCCCTATGTCTATCCATTTCACCACAAGTTTAATTCAAATCAGAGTTCTTGGTTTTCCTTCCTCCTCCTCTTCCTCTATTCTTCTGGTCTCACTATGGCACCACCATTGACCAGAGTATTCAAACTGAAAGGCCATTCTCCAAACTAAGCTCTGACTTCAAAATATATCCCAAGTCTGACCAAGTGCTAATTAGCCCAAGTGCTAATTTGACAGCACCCAAAATAGACCACATCATGGTTCATCTGTATTTCTATGATAGCCTCCTAATCCTCACCCAAAAATCCATTCATTTCCTCCACAATCCACTCTCCATAAAGCTGCCAGAGGGATCTTTAAAAATCTGAATCAGATCATGTCACTCCTCACTTAAATTCCTCCAACATCCTCTCCTTCATATTTAGAACAAAATCCAAACATCTTACCATGATTCCCTTCCATGTATCCAAACTTATGCTTCCTCAGTTCTTCACCTCATTGGGCTCCATCTTGCTATTGAATGCACCACAGTCCTTCTTACTTCAGGATTTTTCTACTCCCTGTTCCTTTCAGCTGAAACATTCTTTCCCCAGATCTTCTCACTTCTCTTAAGTCTTTGTTCAAATTTCATGTCCTCAAGGAAGCCCTCCTAAAGTAGATCCCGCCTCCTAGCATTCTCTATTCTCTTCCCCTGTCTTATTTTCCTGCATTGCACCTACGTCTACCTTAAATTATATTATGTATTTGTTTATTTGTTTAAGATCTGCCTTCCTCATTGGAATGTAACTTCCAGGCAGGTGTTAACTGCTGACTCCCTGAAGAGACCATCAAAGTGAACTGTTGATCAAGCAAAGCCAAGTTTATCACCTGCACCAAAGGATGCCTTGACAAGTCTTACTAACATCTCAGAAGAGAAAGTGAAAAACAGGTATTTTAAATTTGAGGAGTTCCATTTGTTTTATTTTTTAAAGATGTTATTTATTTGAGAGAGAGCAACAGATCACAAGCAGAGGGAGCAGCAGAGAGGGAGAGAGAGAGAAGCAGACTCCTCACTGAGTGAGGAGTCCCATGCGGGGCTCAATCCCAACCTGGGCCAAAGGCAGCCGCTTAACTGACTGAGCCACACAGGTGCCCCAGGGGTTCCATTTAAGACAAGTATTTCAATGTGGGTATCCTGATTAGAACTGAGTAAAGTTTGTGACAGAAGAATTTAGGATTGGGACGCCTGGGGGTGCTCAGCACTTGAGCCTCTGCCTTGGGCTCAGTGCATGATCCTGGAGTACCGGGATCGAGTCCCGCATCGTGCTCCCTGCATGGAGCCTGCTTCTTCCTCTGCTTCTCTCTCTCTCTCTCTCTCTCTCTCCCCCCCCCCCCGTGTCTCTCATGAATAGGTAGATAAGATCTTTAAAAAAAAAAAGAGTTTAGGATTGGTGAGCTCAGTGGACAAATATTTTGAAGAGAGCCTTGAAGAGTAGAGAGTATTTGATGAGAGTCAAGTATTATTCTGAGAAAGAGCTATCATTACCCCAATGAGACCTGATTTACTAACCTGTTATTCTGATGGGAAAAATGGATTCCCACAAGTTTCTGAGATAATAAATTTACTATAGTTTCCCCTTAAACACAGGAGACATGTTCCAAATCCCAGGTGGATGCCTGAAACTGTGGATAGTACTGAACCCTATATTACTATGTTCTTCCAATAATATAAATGTATGATAAAGTTTAATTTATAAATTAGACACAATATTAACAAAAATAACTAATAATAAAATAGAACAATTGTAACAGCCTACTATAATAACTGTTAAGTGAATGTAGTCTCTCTCTCTCAAAATATCTCATCATACTGTACCCACCATTTTCCTTCCTGTGTTGATATGAGGTGATAAAATGTGTGAGAGATGAAGTGAGGTGCATGACAAAGGCAACATGACTTCACATAAGGCTACTATTGACTAGTTAGAAGGAGGATCATCTGCTTCTGAATAAAACTGAATTGAAACCACACACAAAAAAAAAGAAAGAAACCACAGAAAGCAAAATTTTGGATAAGGGAGGTCTACTGTGTTTGCAAATTCATCTTTTCAGACAAAAATTTTCTGGGATAGTAAAGTCATCGAGTTTTTCTTTAAGATTTATTTATTTAGGGATCCCTGGGCGGCACAGCGGGTTAGCGCCTGCCTTTGGCCCAGGGCGCGATCCTGGAGACCCGGGATCGAATCCCACATCGGGCTCTCGGTGCATGGAGCCTGCTTCTCCCTCTGCCTGTGTCTCTGCCTCTCTCTCTCTCTCTCTGTGACTATCATAAATAAATAAAAATTTAAAAAAAAAGATTTATTTATTTGTTTAAGAAGAGAGAGAGAGAGTGCGTGCCTGCTGCACCAGGGGAGGGGCAGAGGGAAAGAATCTCAAGCAGACTCCCCACTGAGCATGGAGCCCTATGGGAACCAACTGAGCCTCAGACAGTAAAGTCATCTTTAATGGAGTCTTAGTTCCTAATCCTATTAAGCTGTATAGCTGTATATGGTTTTATATATAGGAATCTCATTTATCTGAGTTAATAACATAAAGTGCTTTAGAACCATGCCTGGCACGTAGTAGGCACTAAACAAATGTTTACTGCTGTTGTTCTATAGTTGTGGAAAGTTTCTTTCAGGTGCATAATAAATGCTTGTTGAATCGATTAATTATTTTGGTTGGAAGGCCAGAAACAGGGCTAAATCGAACATGAGAGATAAAAGCCCTTGATGATATGTCCTGCTGTCTCCTTATGGGCTCTGGCATGGTATTATTGTTGGGCAGAGATACTGGGAAGAATGTCAGAGAAATTCTCTGCTATATGAACTTAGTGGATTAAAAGAAGACTCCCCAGGGATCCCTGGGTGGCGCAGCGGTTTGGCGCCTGCCTTTGCCCCAGGGCAGGATCCTGGAGACCCGGGATCGAGTCCCACGTCGGGCACCTGGTGCATGGAGCCTGCTTCTCCCTCTGCCTGTGTCTCTGCCTCTCTCTCTCTCTCTCT
Organism: Canis aureus; assembly: GCF_053574225.1. Taxonomy (NCBI): domain Eukaryota; kingdom Metazoa; phylum Chordata; class Mammalia; order Carnivora; family Canidae; genus Canis; species Canis aureus. The sequence continues at coordinate 27,584,462 of NC_135632.1, read as the reverse complement.
GTGACTATCATAAATAAATAAAAATTAAAAAAAAAAAAAAAAAAAAAGAAGACTCGCCAGTACTGTCTCCATACCAACATCCTTGTGCTGTGGACCATGGTGGGATCTCATGATAGAAGTTAAAAATATAAAAAGGCAAAATTGTTGAGCTGTCAGATGGAAGATTAGACACACAATAACTGGGCCCCTCCACACATCTACAACAAAGCAAACAACTTTCCATACCTCTCACTGAGACGGCAGGGGAGGAGAAACTCCGAAAGTTTTCTATTAAGCAAGGATGGTGAATGGACATTGATTTTGCACTAATAATAATGTAAGATGTGCAAAATGCTATATATAGTGTCAAGTATAATTCTTCATAGTTGAAAATAAGACTCTCGTACCATATAAAGTGAGCACCTGTCAAAGATTTATTAACTCATTAATGAGGGAGTCAGTAAGAAGGTAAATCCAGCCCAGAGAGTATTTTGAGGAATGGGGTATTTATAGGCATTTAAAAAGAAATATTAGAATTAGATTGCAAGGTTAGATACAAAACAGATTAATGTTCCACAGGACAATAACAACCATAAGTTTTGGGGTCATCGTTGCTATTGGACAGAAATTATTTGCATCTCTGCCATATGACATCTACAAGCTAACACGCATCTTCACAGAGTTTGAGCCCTTAATTAACAGTAAATAACAAAGTCAAGCAAAGGCACATCCCCAAGATAATTAATTATCCTTAAGTGGCCTTGTTAGACAACACTCCTATATGTCATTGAAAGACATGCCTGATTTCCAAGCTTTGAAGAATTTTTCACAACAGTATTCTCTTTACTTTGTGTGCTATCTTTTCTTATTTTCATGAGTATCATTTCCATAAATTCCATTACTTTCTCTAGCTTTCACAGATTCTCTCCCTCTGGATCCCCAACGCTATTGTTCCCATAAGGTGTTATGGTGAACACAGCATAACAGAGAAGTTATTTTATTCATTGAGTTTTTGTTTGTTTGGGGGGAACATTCAACCTCATGATTGAAAAGGATCATTGGACTTGGTGTTTGTGTCCTTCAGACTGCAAGCTCCTCCAAAGTCAGTTCAAAAATATCAGCTTGGCCTCAGCTATACATTTCTACTCTATGTCTGATATGTACTGGAAACACTCCAATAATAATGCCTAGATAGATGAATAAATGCAATTAAACAAACAAAAATATTGTTATCCTGAGTCAGGAAAAAGTGGCAAATTTACACAACGCTATAAATACATAGGTCCAGATCAGGAGAGAGTTTTACATGACAAAGGTGCAGTTCAGCTGAACCTGAGAGCTGCAAGACACGCCCTATTAGAGCAAATAGAAAACAGCCTAGGGGGAAAAGGCTTTGGGGTAAGGCAAAGAGGTACCAATCACCATTTTGTCCAGAAGATACTCTTTTCTTCTACCTAAAATAACTGCGGTCTATAAAATCCCAACAAGCACACTTAGGGATGGGTCTTAAAAGAGTGCTGCATTGGAGAACCAATCCTCCTGGTTTCTGGGAGTTTTTCTGCCATTAACGAATTTTCCCAAGAACTATAAAGAAGAGAAATTATAATTTATCTTATAATTAGAATTATGTGTTATATTTTTCCTATATTTTATTTAAGAATTTGAAAGGGCTTCAAATAAAAGATACAGAAAAAGTTGTGGTTGTTGTTGTTGTTTATGGAAAAAATATCATAAACAAAGGAAGATAGCTACCTTTACCAGAAACCTAGCTGTGAGCATCCCGGTAGCCAAAGCAAGAAAGAAAATGTAACAACTTGCATAAATCCTATTTTCTAATAAGCAAAAATACCAGATGAGAAGTTTTTCACTAGCATCGAGTTATACAAAGAACTTACTTTTGCAAACTCTTGTATAGGGACACTAGATAATATGGTCAAATCATTCAATACAAGTTTTACAAAAGTTGAATTTATGCTCTTTATATTTCTGTATTTCTGGTATTACTGCTTACTGAAAGTTAAGTCCACATAATAATATCACATATAGGCAATATATCCAATATGTAGCATTTGGTTGGTCTAACCAGATATAAAGGTATCTTAGAGAATTTGCAGAAATGAAGCTGGAAAATCTTTGGGTTATCAGATATCAATTATTTGATCTGCACTTTGACCAGAGCTAAGTAGCACGCAATTCAATACTGAGGTATAAATGTTAAAAGAGCAGAGATACATCCCACTAATCTTTGTATTCTCTGTGCCCTACATGATGCCTGGCACATAATAGGGACTCAATAAATACTTGGCAAACAGTACCATTGATTGCCAAATGATTCTCCATAATGGAGACCAGTCAGAGAGCCACGAAGTAGCAAATATGGCCTTGAAGAAAGGACTTCCATCCAAATTTTGGCAGGAGAAAAGTTTCCTCTCTGCCTGTGTCAGCGTATCTAATACATCTCTTCAGGTTCAGGATGCACTAAAGTTATGCAATGATACTTTTATCCATACTTTTAATAATATATGCAAGTCACTCTCCAACTTTTATCCATACTTTTAGTAATATATGCAATTGCTGTTCTAAACTTCTAGATAGCTTATTCTTTAATAGGGGTTTAATTCTTGTGAACAAATCTTTTCTGTTCTAGAAAAGTGATTAAAAAGAATTTTGGGGGGCACCTGGGTGTCTCAGTTGTTGAGTCTCTGCCTTTGGCTCAGGTTGTGGTCCTTGGGGTCCTGGGATCAAGTCCTGTATCAGGCTCTGCCTATGTCTCTGCCTCTTTCTCTCTGTATCTCTCATGAATAAATAAATAAAATCTTTTTTAAAAAATTTTCTCTTTAACTGTAATTGGGAATCCAATGGATGCTCCTACAGTATTCTAGCATCCTAATGAGTGGAACTGGGAATGCGGGCTTACAGCACTGGGCTTCTCATGCAGGCAACCATGATCACAACAAGATCAAGGTGATTCCAGGGACCCATTTCAAAAACAAATGATATGCCAGACAATCAAAGTCATTGTCCCAGGGGCCTCCTGTGCTTTCTCTAGCTCAATCTATCCTGTACAGGTGAACAACTCTGATTTTCTGGAAATATCCTTTGATCATGCTGCTCCTTTGCCCAAAAACATTCCATGTTGGGAGAGAAAAAAACAAGTGAGTTGAGAACTGGAGGACAACAAGTACATCCCTCAAGAACCATCCCACTGTTGTGTTTTATTTAATCTGTGCCCTGATTAAATGTCTGGTAAGCCCCTGGACCACAGATAGGTCAGAACACCAGCTAAGCCACTTGGGACAGTAAATAGTGGCTTTGAAAAACATATTTTGCGGTGTGTCTTTCTGCTCTGTTTTTATTTTTTTCTCAAATATTCCAGTGGGATAGGAAAGGCAGTCTTCCTGGGAGTGTATGAGCTTGCTGAACATATCAATGATGAAAATGCTGTCCATTTGTAGAGCAATTAGTTTCGCTGAGCTCTTAATTCTCACAGAACCCTACCTTATGGACTGTAAGACAGAAATCTAAAGCAGTGCTTCTCAAACTATCCCTGGCAATGAACCACTTTATTTTTGTTTCCAATCCATTCCAGACCAACACTTCTGTAAAATAATGAAGTGTTTCTTCATTTCATTTTTATAATAAAGATGTGCAAAATATAAGCCCACATTTTTTATTATTTATATTCAACAGATCAAAGATACACTCGAATTGCTTTAAAAACTTCCAAATGTTTTCTGCTAAAATTCAGATTTGTCATAGACCAGTAACATTCAAGAGCTGGCACCAGTCAGGTAACAACTCTGCATAGCACTGGTCTAAAAAGTATGCTGGAAAAAAAAAAAAAAATAGTATGCTGGAAATCCCCTGGGGACAGAAAAACTCCCTTTCTTTTCCATTCTGGGCACCACGCTTCAGATGCAAGAAACACAAAATTCCTAATTATTTTTTTTTGGGGGGGTAAGAACGTATCAATAAATCACATGGGTTTTATGACATAAATCCAGCTTGAACATCATGTCAGTTTCACTGACCTATATCTATCACTGCATTGTCCAGGCCAGTCCTTGGGAAACAGGTGATCTGGTCTCCAGGGAAGTATTAACAGTTAATTCCAATTACCATACTAGCAATCAGAGAGAGTGTGAACTTATTTAAGAGCAACACATGCTTATATCTAAGGTGATTCCTAAAACAAAAGCATCCATCCATTCCAAACAGAAGTCCCCCTCCGTTTCCCCTCCTGTTTTGAGTCTGAGATACCCTGGCCATTTCGAGGTACATGCCATGAATGGGAAACATTTTATGTCTCCCTCCATTCCAAAGATTATTCAAACTGTTCAGCATATTTTATTTTCCTTCAGCAAGTAGAAGAGCCTGGCATGCTTCCTAACCCATTAGTTTCTTCTAACACACATGGGAACAATTCTCCTCTCTTTACCAAACTGTTTTCTCTTCTTGAACTAGTTCATTCTCCCTTGTAGTTAGGTACAGCCTCGGGACTGAGCTCTGGATGACAGTGGGTAAAAGAGATTCATGGTGCACCTCCCAGCCTGCCCCCTAAAACCCTCCCATGCCTGGTCCTTCATACTCTTTTCCTCCTCCCAGCAACCTTGGAAGCCATATGCTGAGGCTGCAGGAGCCACAAATTGGAGGAGCCAGGGTACCTGAATCACTGCTTGGAGGAGACTCTCCCCAGCCAGGAGCACTCACTGGAGACATTATAAGAGTGAAATCCAACACGGGGTTATGCCATTGAGATTTGGCAGTTTTTTGATGAGAGCAGATGATGTTACTCTCATTAATATGCCTCCATAATCAAAGATACTATTATTTCCATCATTGTACAAAGTTGCCTGCTGAATTAGAATGTCTTTGTATATCAACTCTTGTCACAATCCATTCTATGGGCCTGCTCTGTATCTACGCACTCATTCAAAATTATCTATTGAGCACCAACTACTTTGTGTCTTCATCAGGTACAAGTATCATATCTGAGTCCCTTAAAATGAGACCCAAGAGGAACAATTCTCAAATTCGGTTTTAAAGTGACTAGGTTTTGGGCAGCCCTGGGGGCTCAGCGGTTTAGCGCCACCTTCAGCCCAGGGTGTGATCCTGGAGACCCAGGATCAAGTCCCACGTTGGCTTGGAGCCTGCTTCAAGCTCCTGCATGGAGCCTGCTTCTCCCTGTGTCTGTGCCTCTCCCTCTCTCTCTCTCTCTCTTCTGTGTGTGTGTGAGTCTCTCATGATTAAATAAATAAAATCTTTAAAAATAAAAAAATAATAAAGTGACTAGGTTTCAAGCTATAATTATAAAGCAGAATGTAACTATAGACTTTTTGATGCCCACTCTCTTTTCCCCCATCTTTTGCCCCACCCCCTCCCCACCTCCATCCCTCTATTACTGTGTGTCAAGCAGAGGCAGAGCTCAGGCTGTATGATTTTAAAGAAAGACAACACAAAGTTCCCCAGGAGGTTTCCTCTCTCACCCTAAACTTGGACCTAGAATTTCACAAGGACTTCCATCTGGAAGGATATCACTTCCACTGTGCTGGTGACAACAGAGAGACACAGGAGGGAGAATGGCTTGCCCTTGTGAAACGAAAGATTTGGGTTCTTATTTTTTTAGGTGATCCCCTCTTCTGGGTCATCAAGTGACTCTCACGGAACACTAGGACTATTTGTTAAGGCTGGTTTGCTTCTCATTAATGCGTCGCGACACTGAGATCGAGCCTCGGAGAGAGGGGCCCAGGGTTTGACGCATATGTGAGTACACCAGTCCAACTTCTAGACTTGGATGGAAATTTACCTGTATGCCTCACTCCAGATTCAACTCCCCAACAGGCAGGCTCCACCCTCGTCACGTCTCATCATGCATCCGCCTCTCAGCTGCATGCTCTGCAGTCTTTGCAAAAAGTGTAATCGTTTTTGCATGAACCCTCCCACGCAGCTGAGCAGCTCCCTTGCGCACCATCAGATTTGTTTACTTGAAATGGAAAGTTGGGATTTGCAAATCTATTTTGATTTGATTTTTCGTCAGTAAAAAATTAAGCTTAGATGAATATAACCCAGTATGTTTTATTCTTTCCTGCTCCTCACATCCAACCTGTGGTCCTGTTTCTCTAAGGAAAGATTCGTTTATCGTCCCACTGTCCCACCCAGACTACTCCCTTCTTCGCTGTTTATAAAAACACTGCTGGGAAATTAAAACAAGAAATGCTCTTTTCCAAAGACACTGAAGCATATCTGAGCTCAGGCAAATGACATTCTTTTAAATGATATTGGAAACTGAGAGCTGAGTACTGTGTGGTGCAGGCACCCGTAAATGGTTAATTATGATGGTGGAGATGATGGAGCCATCCACTGACCTGTCAGGGAAAAAAAAAAAAAAATGAAATAAAACCTTCAGTCTGCAAACCGCAGACCCAGCTCAGAGACCAATGCTCGCTCTGAATATGGATTTCAGGACACTTCCAATCACCCTCCATCTGCAGGATTTAAGCCCCCAAGGCCAGAACCCCCTATTTTTAACACTTGATTTGGGCTGGGACCTGGGGCTGAAAGCAGATCTCATTCTCCCTTCTCCTCACTACCTTCCCCTGCGCCTCTGTAACTCTGTTATTTCTCCTATTAATATCTCATCAACATCGGACAGGTGCTTCCTGTACGGAGGTTCTTCATTAACAAGTTGTCAATGGGACACAGAGTCAGATCCCCGCTGCTGAAGGAAATTGGCATGAGACCGGCAGGAGGAGGCCAGAGGACATCCTGCATGACGATTACACTTTCTCTCTGGTCTGTGTTTTCCCAGCAAACTTAAATTTGGATTCACCTATCTGACTTCCGAAAACTTTCCTGGAACTTCCTCCTTAAGCAAACACTTGTCCTCAAATTAAATCTATTTTTATGCTCAATGTAATATCTGAATCAGCAGTTTTTAAATACTCAATATATCTTTAAATGCCAACAGACAACAAGTATAGCAGGTGTTTAATTGTGGTTTAAAGATCCACATTGTTCACATTTTACAATCACAATTAAAATTAAGCAATAACACCAAAGGAGTTCCGGTATACAGCAATAATACTTACCCGTATAGTGAAATTGATAAGGATCCAGATATAATGATGCCCATTGTAGTAACCCTGTGGTGACTGATTGCTATTCTGCTGTTAGCAAACAACCAAGAAATACTTTATTTTTTCAGAATTATCAATTTGTTTCTAGGGTATGTGAACAATGGAAACCTTAAGGGAGAACGCAATAGTTAGTGAGGTATTAAAACAGTTATATAACTAATAAAAACACTAAATCAACTTAGATATGCAGCAGTGTGTCATTTCCATTTTAATAAAAAAGTACATTATTCTCTTCCCGAAATTACAAAATTTTATTTTTTTTTACTCCTTGCCAACATATTTGGAAAGTAAAAAAGTCATAAATCTCCGGTTTCTGGAATTGTCATTTATGTGATTCTCTAGTCCTTAAAAAAGATAGAATAAAAACAGGCATTTTCATAAAACGATCGATTTGAAAAATTATTTGCATTCACTGCTTGCAATTTTTTTCTTGGGGAGGCTGGAAGGGGGAGCACGGGGACTTATAAATAAAACACATTTGATTTTCCTAGCATCCCTGTATGCTGAGCGTTAAGATCTCTAGATGTGCCTGCTCAAAAGGCAGTGTGCAGAGATGCTTTATTGGGAGAAGCCTTCACATTCTCTGCTGTGCAGCCCACACAGTGACTAAGGTCCAGGCAATGGGTCAGACTCCTGGTCAGTGAAACCCAGCTACCAGCCAGATGGGAGACAAGTGAGTAACACACCATTTTTCTTCCCTGAAAACATAGAGGCAGGCTTATCTACAGGGGCCATGGGGTGGTTTCCAAGCACCCTTGAAAATTCCCATGAGTCTACTGCCTGGATTGCTAGTGAATACCCTCCTATGGGGAAGAGCCAAAGTAGCTCCTGAAGGACCTAGAGGTAGAATTTTAGAACTGCAAGATCATTGGAGAAGACCTGGAGAAAAAAAAAAAAAAGGCAGAACTAGAAAGGACCTTTGAACCCATTCAGGGCACTCAGTTGCATTTTTTCACCAAAGTACCCTGGAGCAAAGGTCTTTGCCCTGCCTGCACATTAGTATTCCACAGAGAGCTTTTCAAGGTATATATATGTATACGTATGTATACTGATGCTTCAAGTTGGGCCAGTTAAAACCAAATCCCCCGGGACAGGGCCCAGGTGACTCTGACACAGGAATGCACATCACTAAGGGACTTGGAAGTGGATCACTTTGCCTTAATATTTGTGCACATTTTGCAATTTGATTCAAAAGCATTTTTGTTTTATCAACTAATTATATAGGTTTCCTTTTCCCCAAATATTCAGGGACAATCAATGAGCCAAGAAGACATGCCATATTCCCCCTGCAACTTGCCCTGCACCTGAAAATGTTAAGAATGCCAGAAAAGTAAGGATCTGACTCATTGCATAAATGAAGAAACTGAGGCTCAGAGAGAAGTAAAGTCCTTTGGGATTTCTGACGATACTCTACCATCTGCTCCTTTGTACCATATGTAAAGGGCAACTTAGTGATGAAATACTCTGGATTCCATTCAAAAGAACATAAGGAAATATGAAATGGCTGGAAAGTCTGATAAGAGAACACGCTAACAATGGCAGTTACAATTTACTGAGCCCCTGCTAAATATCAGAAATTTGCATATTCATGCATTCATTCAACAAATTTTATTGAATATTATAGGAATAGCATTGATCTGGGCACCTGGGGATACCAAAGACATCAACATGAGATGTGGTCCCTGGTTTCTTGGAACTTCAGGCTACTGGCAGAAACCAACATTCATCAAGAGCCACAATTATAAGATAATAAGGAATAAGAAATAAGAAATAACTAGGACCTGTGATAAGTGCTCTGAAAGGAATTTGGTTTCATGAGAACAACAAAGAAAGACAATCTATGGAGGAGACTCAGGAAAGAAAGAGACCCCTGATCTGAGAGCATGAAGGGCAAATAGGGGTTCACCAAATGGTAAGGGTTGAGAGAGTGAGGAAAGAGCATCCCTCACAGAGAAAACAGCATGTGCAAGGGTCCTGTGGTGAGAGAAGGTGAAGCACTTTGGAAGACTTGGATAGGGGTTAGAGTGGCTGGAACAGAAGCAGACTGGAGGGGCAGGCAAGGACCAGGCATTTATTAGATCTAATCTTTGTAATCATCTTACATGAAAGAGTGTTTTGGATTCCATTTTATACATGAAAAAACCAAGGCCCAGAGTTTACATAACATAATCCAGGGTCACATCACTAGTAAGTGGCTGAGTGGAAATCAAGCATATCTGCTTCCCTAGACTCTCCCATTTTATGCCCTGCCACTGCTTACAAATGCTCAGAGTGGATAAAAGACCTTTAGAGGTTATCTATTAAGCCTCCATGTGGGTTTTGGGTCCCCTCTGCATCACATCAATGTGCTTCCATGCTCAGGAGCTTAGACTGTAGAGTTGGCCAGTGTTGAATGAAATGTAAGAGAATGAGCCAGAGTCAGAGCAGAGAAACAAAGAGAGGAGAGTGATAGAAGAACTAAGACAGCCAGTGCAATCCTAAAAACTATGTGGAATTTTCATATTGTTACAAATAACTTTTTGGGGTATCATTAAGATGTTTTTAGCTGCACTTAACAAAAAACTCAACTTTAAATGGTTTAAGCAGTGAAGATACTTTACTATTTCATATAACATAAGTACCAAAGGAGGATGACTCCAGGGTTGGTTCATTCAGACTCAGTGAAGCCATCAAGGACCAATTTTATTCTGCTCTACTGTCCTTAGCTTATTTCTTTTCCTCAATGAACTTCCACAAGAAAATTGCCACAGTTTAGGTTTCACCTGCAGGCAGGACAACAACTAGCCAGAAAAGGCCATTTCTCCCTGATGTTTCCTCTTTCAGAGTAAAGAAACATTTTCCCAATGCCTGTGCATCAACAGACTTCTCCTCAAGTCTCAGTGACCAAAGCTGGGTCAGATGCCCATCCCACACCATTAACTAAGTGTCTAGGGCAATAAGAAGACCACACATGGCTTAGACTAACCAAGATTTACATAACCCCAAGGTGGGAGTAGTGTCACCTGAAAAGCAATTATGTGAACAAAATTAGAGTTCTGTTAGCAAAAGGTAGGGGGGCTCAGTTTAGGTAATCAATACTCTGCCTCACTTGTTCAGAAAAAGTCACACCTTCTGGGCAGCAGGAGTTCAGTGACATCAGGTTCATCAATGGTGTTCCCAATCAGTTCAATGTGGTCAAAATAAAGCACTAAATAACAAGAAGGAAGAATACAGTCTAACTTTGCACCCTGGATCTCTCCATATGAGAGGGAGAGAACAAGACCAAATCCTAGCCAGGGGTCAACTGTGGCAATTATGAAGAAGTCATAGGCCTGCAGGTATATCCCATGCCCAGGTTAACCCACACACGTAAGGGTCAGCCACACATTCAGGCCAGCCAGCCCTAAACCCAAGGACAGGGTTTAGATTATCTCTGGAATTCATTATCAATCAGTGGGATGAAAATCACAGTGCAATCATTTGGCAAGTCTTTCTCTCTGCTTCCATCTCAGGGGACCAGGGTGAGCTATAAACATTAATTAGGAAATATGTGTGGCCCTCCTGAGATGAGAGCAGGGCAAGAATCACAACTGCCCATCACAATTAGCTCAGAGGACAAACAGGCCACCTAGCACCTTTCCTGAGGTTCCGTGGCAAATGACATTGAGGCTCAACAACTAGTAGGTGACTCACAAACCACTTTCATGTATTAAAAAAAAAATTCACATGCATCTGAGTTGCAAATAGGATCCCCAGCAAACTTGTAGTAATGGCTTTTGTGTCATGTCACATCCACTGTGCTCTGCAGACATCTCCATTCAAACTCATGTGATTCTTCCTATAGGGTAACTCTGGATTTTCTAGTAAACATTTATTAGAAGAAGAAGAAGGAGGAGAAGGAGAAGGAGGAGGAGGAGGAGGAGGAGGAGGAGGAGAAGGAGAAGGAGAAGAAGAAGAAGAAGAAGAAGAAGAAGAAGAAGAAGAAAGAAGAAGAAGAAGAAGAAAGAAGAAGGGGAGGAGGGAGGGGAGGGGGAGAGGGAAAGGGAGAGGAAGAAAAGCTACTCATCTATAGTGTAGCATGAAATAAAAGTAAAAGCAAAAGTTTAAGAGTCAGATGTTGGGTAAGAATATCACCTCTACTGTTTACTGGCTGTGTGACCTACGTGGTGTCACCAAGCCTCCACTTCCACCTCTATATTATGGGAATTCTTCTGATGGGGATATGAGGATTGAGTGAGATAGTAACAATATAGTGCCACAGATAGTGTCTGACACACCATAAGTACTCAAGAACCACCAGGCTGTATGAGACCAGAGTCAGGCCCTAGACTGCACACCATCGAGCAGGATCAGATGGCCACGGCAAATGTGGGGAGAAATAAGGGCTCAGGAAACAAGGATCCTAGGATCAGCAGGTCACAGAGATGAAAGAGGCCTCAAACATAGAACTTTCTTTCTTTCTTTCTTTCTTTCTTTCTTTCTTTCTTTCTTTCTTTCTTTCTTTCTTTCTTTCTTTCTTTCTTTCTTTCTTCTTTTTTGGTGGGCACCAAAATAAAGTTTATTGAGTGATAGGATAAAGCTCCTGAGGAGGGAGGGTACCCAAAAGAGTTGCCTTAACATAGAATTACTTTCTTATATTACATTCTAGGCACAGTGGAATCATCTTGTTCTCCAGAAATTTAAGGCGGTTGGCATCCCTAAGCAAGCTTCTATAAGTTCATTCTATGCTTGCAATACTGTAAACAAGTCCTGGAATCCCACAATATGACATTTCCTCCCTTTACGACTCTGAGTTTCCATTCGGTGCACCCAACACACATTTACTGGGTAGGTACTATCAGCTGGTAACTGTAGAGGTGATTTTAAGACCCTACACTTGGCATTTTACATACTTAATGGTGACCCTAAGAGATTAGCTTCTACTGACCCCATTTAAAGGTAATGCCATCAAAAGGCCTGGATATATCTCAAAACCACAGCTGGTTTTTAGAGATCAGATTTGAACCCCAGTCTGTTTATGTATTGCCACCAAAATGCTGCCAACAACCCCCCCCCCCCCAAATATCAGTAGATTAAACTTACATTGATTTATTCTCAGTAATCTGCAGGTCAGCAAAGGGCCATTTTGATCCAGGTTGGGCTCGATTCAGGGTGACTCTGCTCTCAGGGCCTATCATCTTTCTGGGAACATCAGGCAATCGTGGACATATTGTTCTGCCATGGCAGACACCCAGAAGGGCAAATCCAGCTGTGCAAGCACCTTTCAAACGTGGATGCATCATCTATGCTAAATTCCACTGACCAAAGAAAGCTACATGGGCAAACTCAGGTAAGTCCGGAATTTACTCTAGCTTTTAGTGAGTCTGCATCAGGAACTGCCAGTCATATGGCAAAAGGGTGAAGAACTGGGGCCATTCAGGTAATCCCCCAGAATCTGAGTCTGATTTCCAAGCCTGTACACTTTTCCTCCATCCTGCCAACCTCCCAACATAAGCAAATAAATACAATGTCCTGTAAATCTCCAAAAGAAATACATTGAAGATGCTGGGAAAGTATAGTGGAAGGGGCATGTCACTCAGCCTGGGGAGGCTGAGAAGAGGTAAGCACACAATGACTGCTGAAAGGATGTGATTCTGTGCCAGTCTCCTGACTGAGAGGAGGAGCAGCACAGGCATGAAAATGCCAAGCTCTGGCCTCAGACAGTGGGGAAGCCTGGGGAATGGAAGAGGTTTTTGAGGACTCAGATCACACCAGGACGCAAACAACAACTGGAACTGAAAGTCTCTGTGGTTTGCCTAAGCCAGGCACCAGCTCGCTGGAGAGATGGACGTTATAATCAGTTAAACAATTTCATCAAACTTCACACTGTAACCCTTGGGCCAAACCAGAAATAATAATTCACCGGTAGGAGTTAACAGCGGAGGTGAGCCCGAAACTCTGACAGAAGAGTGGCATCCAGTGGCCAAGGGTTAATTTACAATGAGCCACAGCTGCAGGCAGGCAGATACGGCAGTTGCTGGCTAACCGCACCCCAGTAGAGGTACAAGAAGTGGCAGACACCAGCCAGGGCCTGCAAAGAAGAAGACTTGGCCAACAACAAAGACAGAGAAGGTCACCCTCCTCCTGGAAGAGCATGGCAACCTTCTGAGTTTCCTTCACTCTTGACATTCCATTGTGGGGTTAGGGAGATGCAACTAAGACAGGTGACATAATTGGAGAACAAGACCACTGAGTATTGAATTATGCAACACTGATGCCAATTGCTTTGAGTTCTCAAAGTGGACCAGCAGCATCAGCATCCCAGGTAATTTATTAGAAAGGCATATTCTCACCTCTGACCCCAGTTATCCTAATCAGAAACTCTGATGGAGCCATCTGTGTTTCCACAAGTTCTCTAGGTGATTCTGAGAACCACTGTCAGAGCAAGAGGATGAGTTCCCAAGAGGAAATAAGGCTTCGGCTGGACCTTAAAGAAACTGGATAACACGAGAGGCTTTGTGTAAATCGACAGATTTACAGGCAGAGCAGTAGGCATGAGAGTGACTCACCTGAAAACCACTTAGGTGACTGCCTGAACAGAGGACAGGGTGATTCTGAGTGGTGGACAGAAACAAGATTAACTACAGGGTGCCTGGGCAGCTCAATTGGTTAAGCATCTACCTTCAGCTCAGGTCATGATCACAGAGTCCTGGGATTGAGCCCCATGTCAGGCTCCCTGCTCAGTGGGGAGCCTGCTTCTCTCCCTACTCTGCTCGTGTTCTCTCAAATAAATAAAGAATACTTTTTTTTAAGATTTTATTTATTCATGAGAATACACAGAGAGGAGAGAGAGAGAGAGAGAGACAGGCAGAGACACAGGCAGAGGGAGAAGCAGGCTCCATGCAGGGAGCCTGACATGGGACTCGATCCCAGGTCTCTAGGATCACGCCCTGGGCTGAAGGCGGCCCTACACTGCTGAGCCACCCGGGCTGCCCAAGAAAGAATACTTTTAAAAAAGAAACAAGATTAACTAGACTGAGTGTAGTGTTGGTCTTAGGAAATCTTGAACACTTGGCACAAAAATATTTGGACTTCTCATGATGCAAGATTAAAGATTTTTACCCTAGAGAGTGAAAAGGGCAAGAGGACAAGAGAAACAGAACAACAACTCACCCATGTATACCCTCCAAAAGTGACACCTTCTTTTGAGAAAACATGAAAAGGACGCAATGTAAAAGCAAGAGCCAGTGGTCAATAAGCAGTTGCAACATCAGTGGTCAGATAGTGAGACCCAAAAAGAAGTCAAAGGATGTCACCTTTGTTTAGTGCCCTTCCCTTGACCTAACCCATCTCCTTCCCACATCTTCTCACCCCCATGGTGACAACTGAGGGCAAAAGGATTTAAAGAAAAGTAAGAGAGGCCACAATATGAAGATTGGATTAAAAGTGGGAGAAGCATTCTGGTTTTATTTTTTTTATTTTTTTATTTTTTTATTTTTTTTGCATTCTGGTTTTAGAGGCAGCTTCTAAACTCCCTTTTGAGAAATTGCTGATAATTTTATGGGGATTAGGAACTGAATTTTTTGTTTTAATTAATTTAAATGTAAATTTACATAGTCACATGTGGCTTGTGGCTACCATATTGAACAGTATAACTCTAGATCACTGAAAAATTGTGAAAGCTTCCCAATTCCTTTTTAAGGTTAATCCATCCCTGATCCCAAAACCTGATAATGTGAGCACAAAAAGATTACAAGCCAATCTTACTTATATACAAGTAAAAAAAAAAAAACAATTCAGTAAAATAAAATTTATGTAATTCAGATCACTATTTTATTTTTTTTTTTTAAATTTTTTTATTTATTTATGATAGTCACAGAGAGAGAGAGAGAGAGGCAGAGACACAGGCAGAGGGAGAAGCAGGCTCCATGCACCGGGAGCCCGACGTGGGATTCGATCCCGGGTCTCCAGGATCGTGCCCTGGGCCAAAGGCAGGCGCCAAACCGCTGCGCCACCCAAGGATTCCCCAGATCACTATTTTAAATATGCACACACACACCTTGATCAACCTAAAATTATTTTAATATTTGCAGAAAAGTTTATTAATGTGACTCACCGTATAATAGGTTATTAATGTGACTCACCAATTAATAGGCTAAAAATAAAAGATGATCTTGATAAATACCAATAAGATATCTGATAACATTAATGCCTTATTATTTTAAAAGATTTTATTTATTTATTTATTTATTTATTTATTTATTTATTTATTTATTTATTTGATAGAGAGAGCATAAGCAGTGAAAGGGATGGAGGGAGAGGGAGGAACAGACTCCCCACTGAGTGGGGAGTGCTGAAGGCAGACACTTAACTGACTGAGCCACCCAGGTACTCCAATGCCTGATATTTTAAAAAGAAAAAAACTCTTAATAAATCAGAAATAGAAGGCTACTTCTTTAATACTACAACAAGTAGTGGGGGTACCTGGGAGGCTCAGTGGTTGGGTGTCTTCTTTGGCTCAGGTCATGATCCTGGGGCCGTGGGATCAAGTCCCACATCAGGCTCCTCATGGGAAGCCTGCTTCTCCCTCTACCTATGTCTCTGCTTCTCTCTCTCTGTGTCTCATGAATAAATAAATAAAATATTAAAAAAAAATACTACAAGTAACTATCAAAAATAAACTATAAGCAACTTATTCCTAGTGATGAAACACTAAAAGCAGTCCATTAAAGAACAAGAAAAATACATTCCCAAAGATTATCATTGTTTCGTCAGTATTTCCCAATGTTATGTAAGAGGAAAATGAAATCATATAAATATTTGGAAGAAAGAAATCAAATGATCATTATTTGCAGAGGATTTTATTGCTGCTCTGAAAACCAAAGAAAATTAACAATTAGAACAAATATAAACATCAGCAAGGTTGCTAAACAGGGCAAATTTAATAATAATCCCCCTCCCTACTCCCATTTTTTGGAACCATGAGAATAAAGACCTGTCTAATCTCATTCTTTATTTTTAGCACTTAGTAGAGTCTCTGGAATATGGAAAATATAATAAATACCTGTTGAATTTATTTATTTATTTATCTATTGGCTAAAAGCTCTGGAAGTTCTTAATGTTGAATATTATCATTTACCCACAGACCTAGTTTTTAAACTATATTTGGTAGAATCCTAGTAATCTAAACTGTTATGCCAGAAATTGCAGCAGAGAGCCAATAGGAAATGCATGAAGGGAGCTCTGGATGAAGTCAGCACCACTCTACTCTCACCTAAGTTTTTTATGTTATGGTACTATATAAAAATTTATTTGCAAACACTGAGGTTATTCCGCTTTCTAAAGAAATCATTTTAATTACCAGCTAGGACTCTGAATATGATCACAAACAAGCTATATCTTATGTACTAAAATGTAAATTTGATTACCTTACAATTTGTACCTCTACTCCTGGACCCATTAAATTTCTTAGGTTACTAATGTAGATTTTATCTCTGATTTCTCAGAATAGTTTGGTCTGTTTTTCCTTTCATTGCTATATAACAAAATGTACCACCCACACATCAAACCCATAAAAACTATTTTGCAAGTGACCCACCTTCTCATCCTTCATCATGAGATTTGACTCTGGGAAGATACAATGCTATTAGAGACACTTTATCTTGTAGCTAGAAACCAAATCCTGGGTCACAAATCAAACTCCAACTTGCTTCAAAGAATTTAAATCATACAAAATATATTCTCTGACTATAACAGAATTAATTTTTTAAAATTTTTTAAAGATTTTATTTATTTATTCATGAGAGATACAGAGAAAGAGAGAGAGGCAGAGACACAGGCAGGGAGAAGCAGGCTCCATGCAGGGAGCCCAATGTGGGACTCAATCCTGGGACCCCAGGATTACATCCTGAGCCAAAGGCAGATGCTTAACTGCTGAGCCATTTAGGTGTCACCATAACAGAATTAAACTATAGATCAATAACAAAAGAATAACAGGAAATTTTCCACATATTTAGAAATTAAACTGCACACTTCTGATCCATGTAAAAGGGGGAAAAATCCCAAGGGAAATTAGAAAATATTTAAATATAACACAATTTTCAGAAAGAAATTAATAGTATTAAATTCTTGTGTTAAAGAATCTTAAGCCTCCACCTCAAGAAACTAGGAAAAAGGGGCACAATAAGCTTCACAATAAGCAGAAAAATGAAATAATAAAGAGCAGAAGTCAACAAAATTGAAAGCAGAAAACCAATAGAGAAAATGGATGAAACAAACTTAGATGAAATTAACTTATTCTTTGAATACCACAAACTACCAAAACTCATCCAAAATAAAATAGATAACCCAAAGAGTCCTAAAAATGTTAAAGAATTAAATTTGTAGTTTAAAATCTTCCAGAAAAGAAATCCCCAAGCCTAAATTATTTCACTGGCAAATTTCACCAAGAACTTAAAGGAAAAATGACCAATCCTACATATTCTCTTCCAGAAAATATGGAGGGAACAGGTCCCAACTAATTTTACAAGTCCAGTTTTATTCTTATGCCAAAACCAAGCAAAAACATTTCAAAAAAGCAAAACTACACCCCAGTATCCTTCGTGAAAACAGGCATAAAAATCCTTGATGAAATATTAGCAAATCCAACAATTTATAAAAATAATACAACACAACCACGGGCATTTATCCTTGGAAAGCAAGACTGGTTTAATTTTCTTAAATCAATATAATTCGACTATATTTACAGCCTAAAAAAAGATACATGTGGTATAACAATAGATACAGAAAAAATTTTTACAAAATATAACACACATTCACAACATCTTAAAATCTCTCAGCAAACTAGTAATAGAAGGGAAGGTCCTCTAAATTATAAAGGATGTCAAAAAAAAAAAAAAAAACCTGCAGCTAACATCAAATTTACTAGGGCAAGACTACATGTTTTTCACCTATAATCAGAAACAAGACAAGGATGTCAACTCAAACCACTCTCACTCAAAATTGCCCTGGAAGTCCTAGCCAATGCAATAAGGCAAAAAAGAAAAAAAAGAAAGAAAGAAAAAGAAAAGAAAGAAAGAAAGAAAGAAAGAAAGAAAGAAAGAAAGAAAGAAAGAAAGAAAGAAAGAAAGAAAGAAAGAAAGAAAGA
The DNA here is from genome assembly GCF_053574225.1 of Canis aureus. Taxonomy (NCBI): domain Eukaryota; kingdom Metazoa; phylum Chordata; class Mammalia; order Carnivora; family Canidae; genus Canis; species Canis aureus. Next base: position 27,566,243 of record NC_135632.1, on the reverse strand, counting down.
AGAAAGAAAGAAAAGAAAAAAGAAAAGAAAGAAAGAAAGAAAGAAGAAAAGAAAGAAAGAAAGAAGAAAGAAAGAAAGAAAGAAAGAAAGAAAGAAAGAAAGAAAGAAAGAAAGAGAGAGAGAGAAAAAGAAAGAAAAGACATACAGGTTGCAAAGGGGGAGGTAAAACTGTCACATTTACTGACAACATGACTGTGTACATAGAAAATTCCAAGGAACTTATTAAGAAAGAGAAAGAGGGGAAGAGAGAGAGGGAAGGAAGGAGAGAGGGATAGAAGGAGGAAGAAGGAAAGAAAAGTTCCTAGAATTAATGAACTTGGCAGGATTGTACTACACAAGGTTAACACATAAAAATATATTGCATCTCTTTTTCCCTAAGTCCTAGCTTCATCATTTGTAAAACTGGGAAAGCAATAGAATTTGCTTGTAAGTTTGCTGTGAGAACTAAACAATGTATGCAAACATTGAAAACACTTGATAAAAGTTAGCCATCACTTAATATACTATTAGGTATAGGAAGTAGATGCATGTGAAGTTGATGTGAAAAAAACCTATGTGTTCTACAGGCTAAAATCTCATTAAGATCAATGGATCTAGCTGCTAAAAATCCCTGAGGCAATCTTGAGACTTCATTCTGAGCTCTGCAGAATAAGAATATATTAAGCACATATCAGGCCCCAAATTTGAGTTCTGTGTTCAAGTTTTGGGTGCCACAATTTAACAGGTTTACTGAGAAAACCAGTAGCCTCCTAAAGGAGTATGGGCAGAAAGATGAAGCTTTGGAAAAATATGCCATGATTGCAGCAGTGAGAGGTACTTACAATGGAAATATTACAGCTTAACAACTGCAATATAGCTGATCACAAATATCTGTTAATAGGGAATGGTGGTAGACATTCTCTGGAGGATAAACCTATGACCAGAAGGGAGAAAATACACACTTATTTAACTTTAATATTAAAAATAACAATTAAAGCTCCTTTCAACTGGCCCTAGTTACCTTGTAGAGTACACAGGGATTATAATTTGATCCCCATAATATAGATAAAAGAAACTAAGTACTTGACCCAAATCTCAAAGGTAGCCAATACAGAGGCAGGATTTAAATCTTGGCCCTCTGACTCTATGCAGTATTCTCAAGGTCCTTCCATTAGTCAGAGAGCGGCTAGGACTAGAGTCCACAGTCTTTGGCTCTGCTCTTTGGTCAAGTGGGCTGGGCCTCATGAGCAAGGCTGAAGCCAAAATATAACTGTTTTGAAGCAACTTTCTAACTATGCTGGAGTTAGTCCACAGTGTAAATCCTGAGTTTCAATACAGAAAGGTGCAGAATCTAACATCCAGCTAGCTAGTGCTATCTACCAAATGAATGTGGGATAGGGTGATGGGGTGCGAGCAGATGCTATTGATGTTTTTCGCCGAGTGTTTGAAAACCCACTATGAATATTGATGCCAAGAGCTTGTTGCTGGCTCTTAGAAACAAACAGAAGATGTAACAGCCATTTTCCCCCTCAATACAGGATACTGTTAGCCAAATGCAGAATTTCAGTTTGATTAAGAAACATAAGTCCATCATATATTTGCTCCTATTGTTAAAATATGGTTGCTGATGCCTTGGGGAGTGGACTCTCCTGAAAGGTGATACTAACCACAGGCTACAGAGGCACAGGCAGCCAGGCCATATGTGTGACAATGCCCTGTCCTGATAGCCAGATCAGCCAATGAGTGGATTTTTAAATGATTATTCAATCCCTTCCAACAGAACCTCATTAGCTGTGACCATTGTCACCCTCTATCCTGCCAGTGAGTTAGGTTTTCAGTTCAGTGGAAGCTTAGAATTTTCCTACTCATGCAGGCAGATTAAAGCTCTCAACTAACTCAGGTGTAACTTATTTAATTCACCACCCAACTAATTACTGCAGATGCAGATAAGCCAGGCTAAGAGGAAAGAATCCACTTCCTAACAAAAAACAAAGAGCTAGTAAGCATGTTTCTAAATACCCAGCAAAGGATGTGTCAGATGGCAGACATCTTTAAAAAAACAAACAAATGCTCCAATAACTTCAAAAAATCAATGAATTCTAAGAGGACAAAAATTATACTGTGGCCTCTGTGCATTTGGGGTCTCCTTGGTTCAACTTTGAATGCTATTTAACAACATAAGTAGATCAACTGTTTCAAGCAAGCAAAATTCAAATTCAGCCAGTTCTCACACAATTCCATTCTAAACCAGGTATTTTTTTTCTCCGCCAAATTGGGCTTGATTCACAGTGAATAAAGTATGGCAACTAGAATCAAGGACATTTTTTTAAATGTGAACTCTGTACTTCAGAGAGGTTAACTTTGAAATACGAAATTAATTGAATGTCCTTTGCTCTAATTAATTGGCTGTATCTTATTGTGGTAAAAAAAAATTGTTTCAAAGGGAGATAATTTTAAAATTTAGACTTTTGTTGTGACTGGTTATTTTCTCAAGAGGCATAATTCAGGAAATAAGTTATTTGAGCATATACTCTGAAAACAATATAAAACCAATCTCAAAAACCCTGTTAAAATAATTCAGCTTTTCATTTGCAAAGGTTATGGGCTGAATAAGTTTCAGTCTTGGCAGAGAATGGTATTCTTACTTAGGGAAAGAAACCTCATATAATTTTTTCTGTTTCATAAGTGATTATTACATGGTAACATGATATTCATCATATTCCTACTAACTCATCACTGTGAGATGTTTTGGAAAATATTTCATGGCTCCATTTTGCAAGAATTACAACCTATTCTGAGGAGTGTGGTCAAGGGGAACAGCCTGGCCATTAGGAAAAGTTCTAGCAGCAACTCCCCCATCCACTGTGTGTGTGATTTTAGCGAATCCCTAACTCTCCAAGCCTCTGTTCCTTCATCTGTAGCATATCACAGCCCTTTCGTAACATAGCACTACTGACCAGAGATAAGCCTTGATAAGCCAAAATTCCATTAAAATGACCAGGTCATCATTAGAGGCTAACCACTCGACTCTTGATTCTCAATCACATTGTAGAAACACATTCGGTCTGGATTTCTATGTGCTATATGAGAGAAGGCAAGAGATGCTTGAAATTTGCATTTGTGACGACCACAACACACACACAGACACACAATGAACCAGATACCAGTCTCAGATTCTCCTTCCTGCTCTCTTTCTCTCTTCCTCCCTCCCTTTCTCTCCACCTCCACTTCCAATTCACCGAAGTATAGGGCTTGGTGACTGATATTCTTGGGCAGGTAAAATCAGTAATCTCCCCAGCCATGGGACAATGGGAGAGGTGTTTTGTTTTTTTGAAGATTTTATTTATTTATTTGTGAGAGACAGAAGCAGAGACATAGGCAGAGGGAGAAGCAGGCTCCCTGCAGGACTCTGATGCCAGGACCCCAGGATCACAACCTGAGCCAAAGGCAGATGCTCAACCACTGAGCCACCCAGGTGCCCCAGGAGGTGTTTTTAAGCTTTCTTTGGTGTAAATCTACTTCCAAACTGGAGAAAGAAACAATCAACAACCCATTGCTCTGAAACATGGGTGCCATGACCCTTTCTGGAGAACACCATCAAAAATTTCCTCAGCAATCATAACTCAAACTACTTCCCAAAATTTATTCTCTGGAGTCAAATCCAAAAAAATTCATCAAGAAAAAAACAGGGAAAGAGACTTAATGACTGAAGGTTTGGGAAACATTACGAACTTTACTCCCTTCTAGGAAATTCTTTAAGAATTAGTTAATATTTGCAGGAAAAAAAGCTACTTAACTTTGTTCAACCAGGTATTTCGAAAACATATTTGATTTTGTCCTCATGTTAACTATTTAGAAATCCCACTTTATTTTCCACCAAACACATTTAGGAAATTCCGATTCAACTCTTGGTGCACAGCATCATGAGGACCACCTTCACAGGAACTTTTTTTTTTTTTTTTTTCAGACAACAGGAAAATCTCAAAAAGAACACTTGTAAATAATCCCTGGGTCAAAGAAGGGATTTCAAAGAAAATATTTTCTTTATCCTCAGACTTCAGAAAAATTCACCAGATCTGTTTGTCAATAATTGTTCTTTTTATAATTCCCAGTTTAAGAATTTTGCCTGAATCATAGCAAACTCTTCCAATCCACTGGCAGCGAGTTGTTTTGTTTGGGTTTTAACACACCTTTTCTTCTTACTTTGTTCCTTGTTACTTTAATTATTATTCATCTGCTTTCTTTCCTCCAGCCCTTCTCCCCTAATCAGTTTTACCATATCTTTTTCCTCTGTGTTCTTAGGAAATATTGCAGGTTTGTCCTTTACATCAATAATTTCAAGTGGAGGAGGGAGGTTTGCCACCAGTGATGTGATTCTGTGCAACCAAAGAAAATGCACATTACTCTCTGCGTCTCAGCCAGTCCCCTTTTACTCCCACCCTGGAACTTCACAGCATGCAATAAGGACTACATGGAGTGGTGCAGATAATGTCCCTAGCATGGCATCTAGACATAGCAAACATGCAAGAAGTGGAAGCTATTGTTGTAGCTATTATTCCAATTTGTACAAGCAGCTGAGTATCCACAAAAGAACTAATGTTTTTGCAATAAAAAAAAAAGAGTACTCGAAACCAGATACAGTCGTAAGTGAATTCTCCCAGGAGACCAAAAAAAAAAAAAAAGATAGCCATTATGTTTTTTCATGTTATTTAGATACTAAAAACAATAAGCAAGAAAAAAAATAGTAAGAAGCAGGAGCAAGAATCACCATCCCTCAACATTTCTGGAACGTCCTTTGTTAAGGACAGTCCTCTGACCTCTTCTCAACCTTCCACCCCACATTTTCCTATGATTTCCTGACAGTAAATAGTAGATTATTTTGGCTCTAGCTTGCTGTTCATATCAAGAGTAAATAATCAGAGAACTCTAAAAAGCTTTAAAAAGATACAGTTGCTAAAAAAAAAAAAAAAAAAGAGCGAGAGAAAGAACGATACCAGAAGAAAACTGCTTTTCACGGCCACATAAGCCCAGCAATAGAACAGTAATGGCTGTTAAATACTAGCCTAATCCTACAAGTGAACAAATTATCGAAAATTTCAAAGTGGCAGCTTTGATTTGAAGATTCACCTCATTGACTATCTAATTCATTCCTAATGACATAATCATTGGTGAACAGTAAACGCAATTCAGAGGGTCAGAACTCTCCTATTAGTCATTAGCTTTTATATCCGGAGTGCTGTTTTACTACTGACACTTGTATTTTACTATTTAAAAGAAAAAGGAAGTAGCCCTATTTCCAAGGTGATGATCATTAAAGTGCTGCCACAAACCACACATGGTTATTACAGCACAAATAGAGAGCTGTTCAAGATACACACAAAATACATTCACATCTATTCCACCAAAAAAATTTTTTTTCTGAAATAAAACTCAGCTAGAGATAAATTAATTACCTTATTATGTTCCACAAGGAAAACAAGTGTTAGATACCCTGCTGCATTGTTTGTGGTAAGCAATCAATATTTTACTGTCTAACCATATTTAACTTTACGTGTATATCTAAATCCCTTTCTACTAGGAATTCTAATACAATACTCTAAGCATAACTCATGGCCATATTCAGGTAAATTAAAGATTCCCTGAAATACACCACACGAAGGAAGTCATATTTCATCTGCATCTGTTTCTCTTATTCATTACCTAATCCTTCAACCCTCAATTCCCTCCACAGTTCTTTATTAATTTAAACAAAATATGTTCAGTTGGACTTTTCTTGGTTAGGCATAAATCTGTATACTTACCCTATCACAGACCATTAACAGAGCCCCCAAATTTTTATATAGTGAGTACTTATAAAAAATGTAATCTGATTAATTAGAGAATTGCACTTGCTTGTATTAAGCTCCTTTACAAGGTTTGCTCATAGATTCAACTGCCTGTAGCTCAAATATTGATCTGTTTCCTGGATTCTGAAGATGGGTGGTACCAAATTATAATATTTGGGTTTTCAATAGTTAACCTGAAAGCCTTTTTAAATTTTTTTTTTAAGATTTTATTTTTATTTATTCATGAGAGACAAAGAGAGGGAGAGGCAGAGACATAGGCAGAGGGAGAAGCAGGCTCCCTGCAGGGAGCCCCACGTGGGATTCTAGGATCATGCCAAGGGCCAAAGGCAGGCGCTAAACCACTGAGCCACCCAGGTGGCCCACCTGAAAGCCTTTTTAAAGGTAGCCAGGTGAGTGAAATAAGTCAATTGGAGAAGGACAAACATTATATGGTCTCATTTGGGGAATATAAAAAATAGTGAAAGGAAAAGGAGAGAAAATGAGTGAAAATATCAGTGAAGGTGACAAAACATGAGAGACACCTAACTCTGAGAAATGAACAAGGGGTAGTGGAAAGGGAGGTGAGTGGGGGGTTGGGGTGACTGGGTGATGGGCCCTGAGGGGGGCACTTGGTGGGATGAGCACTGGGTATTATGCTATATGTTGGCAAATTGAACTCCAATAAAAAAATATATAAATAATAATAATAATAATAATAAATAAAGGTAGCCAGGGAAATAGGTGAGTGGTAAATATCAAGAGCTCCTTAACCATGAGAAATGTTTTCATACCTAATGGTATGTGCGTGTTTATTTGAAATTTGTTGTTAATGCCTCTAAATTTCAAAATCCAAGAAAGGGGCTAATGTGAAAAAAGGTATAGCAGTGAAATAGAAAAAAAATGCATAATGATGTTTGGTTTTATGTTTGTGTGTGTATTAATGTGATGAATCCTAAGAGAGGAAGGTGGGGGAAATGTGTCTTTGTGTCAACTTGAAGCTACTGGACTTGATTTATTTTATTTTACAGCTTGTAAGATTAAGGAGTAATGCTCATTTGACTTTACACCTAGTGTTTAAATTTAACAAATGCTTTCATCTCCTGTCCATATGACTGTGACTTCCCTTTCTCAAAATTCCAAAGTTGAGTGTTCTCTTAGAGCCTATTTTTCAGTAAACTCTAAAATCTATACTAATATTAGATATTACCAAGGGTTGCCAACAAAGTCTCAGAGAAAATCAATAGGTCAATAGCCTTTACCTCATCCATCCCAACTGTGCCCCAAATCCTTCCCTACCTCATTTGGAGCAACACCAGAAAACTAAAAAGGGGTTGATTGGAATTAGTACTCCAATATGAATGCATTCATTTATCCAGTAACATTAATTTTTAAAAAGTTATTCAATAGGTAAATAGTATATCTCTAAGCAATGCCATCATATAATATTAATGATAATATTTTAGAACCCTCAGGGCTGGTCTTTGCCTTTGGGTGTTTTCAACCCTTTGCAGATTCTTCCCAAGGGCATTAAATTCTCTTTCTAGTGTTTTTTCAAAATAAATAAATAAATACAGATACTTTATTTGGAGGGGTCAGAGAGAAATGTCGAAGTTTTGCCAGGGTTGGAAGTTACTACTTTTCTTTTATCATTGCCTAAAAAAATAAAGATTTTGCCAACAAGCCTTAAAGAATAATTCAACCTCAATTATTATAACCTAGGCAACACTCACAAACATTAGATTTTTTAATGTAAAAATATCGGTAACATATTACATAAAATTGAATTCTTAAATCTCTACTATCTATAGTTCTTTGGAGGGGAAATGATTCATCAACACTGTTATCTCCTGACATTGGAAATTATTTCTCAGTCTCTTATCCTTTATTTATAATAAATACTTATTTGTTTGGAATCAGTTTAGCAATGAAGATCATGGATAAGGGAGACTACGTACCTTAAATTGGAGCCTCTCATTATTCTTTACCAAAAAAGCCTTGGACAAGTGACCACATTCTGTGGACTTCTCATAAAAACCACACTGCTCACCATATACCTCCTTCTCTCTATTGGCTCCCTCATCTATATGGAATAGCAGTTCTTAATATTTCCTCACTTTGAATAAATTCAATTAACCTTGACCTTTTTTTGCTGCCCTTTCTAGTTTAATCATATCCTGCCAATAAGTGAGGCCTGGAGAATGCCTGAAAAGTCATGATGACCCCCAAGAAATTCCAAGATAGGATTTTTAACAAACTTAAAATAACACACAACTCATGTTAGTCATTTTCATAGGTCTCAATAGAAGAATGTCACACCACAGTCAAAATTTTATCCATAGGGTGTAATCTTGTATTCCATCCAGATTCCCAGAGATCTCTCAGTATTTTTTTTTTTTTCTTGAGAACTGCTTTCAAGCCACTAGAACACACTTTTGTGCATTCTAACATCTGAGAGGTTCAGAGCTATGGAAGCCCTACTCCCTTGCCACGGGCTGGGAGAAAGCTACATTTGTAAACAAGAACTGATTGTCATAAAAAGGAGCAATCAAAGTAAGAGATTTTAGCAATTAAAAATATGATTCTTATAAAAAAATTTGACAGAAAAAGTGAGAAAAAAAGAAGAGTAAGTCTTCCAAAACACTGAGGAGAATTATAAAGAAATGGAAAATGCAGATGGAATCAATTGAAGAGATTCATGAACAAAATACAAGAAGAAACAAAGAAAACATAGAAAAGTAAATAATTGGAGAAAAATTCCTGAGCTGAGAAAAGACAGAAGCTATGAGAGTAAAGGCAGCCCCAAAGTGCGTAACAGGATGACCTAAAGAAGACTCATGCCCAGCTGCCCCTGGTTGGCTCAGTTGGAAGAGCATGTGACTCAATCTCCAGGTTGTGAGTTTGTGCCCTATGTTCAATGTAGAGATTACTTAAAAATCAAATCTTTAAAAAAAAAAACAGAGAAGACTCATGCTCAGTGAGAATGAAATTTAAAATCACAGAAGATGATATGAAGAAGATCTAAAAATGATCATCAAAGGACAGGTTACCTACAAACGAAGGAGAATCATAGAGGCACCAGACTTCTCATCAGCAACATTAGCTACTAGACAATAAAGCAATTCTTTAAAGTCAGGAGTGGAAGTTATTTTGAAACTAGAATTCTATATCATGGCAAAAGAATGCATTTTTAGATGAAAAGCCTATCTTCCACTAATCCTTCGCAAAAAGTAACTTGAGGCTCTCAACAGAAACACAAGGATGAAGATGTGGAATCTAAGAAATATTATTGTTAGCACAGGAGTTCAGTGCAAACATATCCCAGGAGGCGAGCTGGGTAAGGGAGCTAGGAAACAGCTGTTCCAAAATAGAATAGGAAGTCAGGGGTATCCAAGAAAAACATTTCTAAGAAGAAAGTGTATTCCATTCCATTCATTTTTAAGTTGAGCTTAGCAATTAGATTAAAACATATGTTTATTATGTCATGGTGGGGAGGGGAGAAAATGTCAATTAGAAACTCCAAAAAAAATTAGTTGTCTAAGACAAAAAAATGATTCAAATATGAAGAAAACTAAAATATGGCAATATTTTATTTGAGCAATTAGCTGGATAAGGATATTAAAGTGGGAGGAAAATGTGTAGTGGATATTTTCATATGCCCTCTTCAGGGCTGACTCCCCTGCTCCCAGCTGCTGGTAATACCAGGTGCTGACTGCTTGCATCTTTGTTCTTCACTAGGAATTGCCTTCAGCCTCAGAGCTATCTTGCCCAAGGTTATGCTCCTGATAAGATTCTCTGAGGCCTTAGTTGCAGCCACACTGCACATCAGCTTCTCCCAAAGCCCAGTCCTGCCTTTCTCACTTCCTTACAAACTCACCTTCCTCACCTTTCTTACCATCTTTCTTTCCTCACTTTTTTGTGACTGAACTTCCCAAGAGCACTTCCCGTACAATTCTCCATCTCAGAATCTGTTTCTAGGGAACCCAATCTAAGACACACGTGTAAATTCACAAAGGTAAAAGGGAGCATGGAGCATTCACAAAATTGCGCATGGTTCTTTCTCAATGGCAAGGGCATAGGAGTTACACAGAGAGGTGGAGAGAGGGAAAATTAACAGATATGTGGGGGTCAGAGTGTAAAGAGACCTGAATGCCACATGAGGGAATCTGCATGGAGAATCTAAGCTGTATGACCCTGACGAGTTATACTCTCCAAACCTCAATGACTTCATTTGTAAAATGGATTAAAAAAAAAAACCCTCTGGGCTTTTGTGAGAAAAATGAGATGCTATCTATGATAATGCTTTGTGATGAGATTCAGATGTGTATTATTAATAGACAATAGACTTCAGCCTATCATGTTGGAGCATGCCTTCAGGCCTGATAAAGTGGGCCAACTACAAGTCTATTTGCAACAAGAACTAAGAGAATTCTATCCTATGAAGAAAGGGAATCAGATACATAAGCCAGTCTAATAACTGTGGTTACCAGAGGAGGCCATGATTCCAAGTTTAGAGGTGTCACTCGGATTTCTCCACCTATCCTCACTGCCCTCCACCCCCCAACCCCAATGAACTTTTTTTAAATTTATGGTGATGGGTGTGAGTTGGAGAGAGATAGAAGAAGAATCAGGGAGGAAAAGCTATGAGTAAAAACAGGAAGAAGCTCCATAGGACTGCTTCATCACGTGACCCCAGTTTGGGAGAGAGATATTTTAGCTACTTCTTCCAAGAATATGATGCAGTTATGGCATCCTACAGAGTCCAGAAAGTATGATGCACAGGTACCAACTAGGGGATCCCACACATCAGCAGCAATGATACACAGTGGAAGAAGAGGTGGAAGCCACAGAGAACAGCCCAATCATGGGCTCCTGAGCCAGTGAAGTGCCAGAGACTGGAGGCTTAAGTAAAAGGAAGCCAGAGCAGCAGACTAAGAAAATAGGGGCTATACGTGGTACCCATCAGAAACACTGTGGGACTCCTAAAAATAACTACCAGACCCTTTTCCAGAAGTAGAGGTCTTGCAATTATTGGCAAGAGAATCAGAGAAGTATGTGTTGTTACTGCTAATTCCACCCCCATTTCAACCAGGGTTTTATATAGCTTGGGGAAGCATAATAATAATTACTATTATTATTTACCAGATAATAGCAATCTTTATAAGAAAAATGTCTCTCTCCTTTGTTAATTATCGCTGCCTACATTAATACCCAACAAATAGGTGCTGAATAAATGTTGACTAACTAAATGAATAAATGAATTCACGACTACTTAACTATATCAGGTTTCTCCAGAGTTGGAATATAAAAGATATTATGAAGGCCTAAAGAATGGCATATCAGGCTCATTATCAAAGGATGATTAGTGATATAAAAGTCCAAAGATTCTGGAATATTCCAAACACTCAAACTTTCATGGGTGTATCATCTGTAAATATGTCTAAAAACTCCTCTGGAATGGATAATATTTTCCATCTGCAACATCTCCTTGGGGTGGTAAATGTCATATGCTACTACCCCCTGGGTAAGTAGCATATCCTTTCCCTGTGCCTGTCTGTCTAAAATGCTAAGGAGTGTTATTTGTCATCAAGGGTGTCTCTCCACAGGGCATAAACTGGGTACTCAGTGTTTGCTAATCATTCAGAGTGTGTCTTGAGCTGCACCAAACCTCTGGATCACTTTCTTCTGCTCAGCTGTGGTGAGTTACAGAGGCGGTACTTTCTTCTTGCTGACATTGCCAGTAATAATGTGGGCTGACATCTATTATTAAGAATTTAAGGGTGCCTGGATGGCTCAGTTGGTTAAGTGTCTGCCTTCAGCTCAGGTCATGATCCCAGGATCCCAGGATTGGGTCATGGGATTGCTCAACAGGGTTCTCCTTCTCCCCTGCTCATGCTTGCACATGCCTGTGTGCTCTCTCTCTCAAATAAATAAATAAAATCTTTACAAAAAGAATGTAACAAGCAAAATCTTACAGTCTAACTATATTCCTTCCAGAGTCAAATTATTCCCCTATTCTTTTTTTTTTTTTTTTAGATTTATTTATTTATGATAGACATAGAAAGAGAGAGAGGCAGAGACACAGGAGGAGGGAGAAGCAGGCTCCATGCCAGGAGCCTGATGTGGGACTCGATCCTGGGACTCCAGGATCGCGCCCTGGGCCAAAGGCAGGCACTAAACCGCTGAGCCACCCAGGGATCCCCCTATTCCCCTATTCTTAATTAAAATCTTTGTCTGCCCCAAGTACAACCTCTACCAACTACATCTCATTTGTGTTTTTCTTGGCTAGGCCCCAGGATTCATTTGGGGTTGAGGAAACCTCAGGTTAAAAATGATAGATAGATAGATAGATAGATAGATAGATAGATAGATAGATAGATAAAAAAGTTTGGAAGATTTGGGGGGGCAGTTTTTAAAATGTTTTTAAAATAATATAAAATTGTGGACATCTTTTTCTTTTAACTAGAAACAGCCCCATATATTCCCTCCCCTTTAACACACGTTGGCAGTAATATCCTAACCTATTTCATCCAATAAACATGGTTCAACCCATTTTTCTTATCAAATTTTTTTCTCCTGCAAAGTTTTCTTAAGTGTGGAACAATATTATTGCCCTCAACTGTAACATGATCTATTTCTCTGGTCTCCTTTAAGCTGTTTATCATTTGCTCCACTATTTCAGATGAAATTAATCTTCTAAAAACAGATTACACTCTAGGATGTTTTATGGCTAAAAGCTCCATCAAGACTTTTTCACAACGTGTTAATGGAACAGAAAGCATCCAGGTAACTGAGTTCCATGTGCTGTAATAAATGCTTACTACTGCATTCGTTGAAGTCATCTCAGTTGATTCGCAGACATCAAGAAAGCCTCTTTGTTTCATAAATCATTGAAATATTTCAGGACCTTTTGCATAAGCCAGAGACATTCTTAGAGTGTTTAGCATTAATAACAATGAAAACCAACATGACAACATCTTAAGCAATCTGAAATATCGTACAGGGAGTTCCAGCCTGCTTTTATTGGAGGACTACTAAAAATAAGTACATTTCACCACCCCTACACACACACACACACACACACACGTACACACACCACTTAGGCAAGTTATTACTTCTAGGGTTAATTAAGCTTTTTTCTTTAATAGAGATACTATAACCAAACTTAATGCATATTGGAAATTTTAAATTTCAATCTACTCGTACCAAGTGGATCTAAAAGATATAAATTAGTTGAACATAGTATACATTATGAATGAACTCAACTTGAAATACTTTACAATGGAGGGGACTGCTCAGCTTCTTCTATCAAAATATCCTACATGATATTTTATCAAAATAGTCCTATATGTTCACACAAAATAGAATTACCAAAAGAAATTAACTTGGCCTTAGTGAGATTCATTTCTCTTTTCCAGTTGCTCAGGCCAAAATTCTTGAAATCATGCTTGATTTCTCTTTCTTTCACAGCCCACAATCCAATCATTAGCAAACCTTAATAGACCTAATTTAACATAACTGAAATCCAACATCTCACCATGTCCACAACTACTGCCTGACCCAAAAGTATCCAAGATGGTTTCCCAGCTTCCTTCTTTACTCCTCTATTAGCCATTCTCCAACAGAACCTAGAATGATCCCTTAAAAATGTAAATCAAGCCACTTCCATAGTTCGGCTACTGTAAGTAATGCTATAATAAATGTAGAGGTGCATGTATCCATATGAAAAAAATGTAAATCACATCATGTCACTCCTTTGCTTCAAACTCCAATGATGTCCATCTCACTTAGAGTAAAAGCCAAAGACGTACCATATTTTAGAAAGCCCTTCATGGCCTAGCCTCTACTGCCTTTCTGACACATCTCTTACTACTCTTGCCCTCAATTATTCCAATCGGGCCACACTGGCTTCCTTTCTGCTCTCAAACACATTATGCCCCCCACCTCCTGCCTCAAGAAGATCTTTGCACTTGTACTCTCTGCCTAGAATGAATTTCTGCAAGATATCCATGTGATTGGCTCTCTCACTTGCTTCAGAACTCTGCTCAATAGTACTTTATTAACAAGCTCTGACACCCATATACAAAAGAGCTTATGTACTGGATTCAGTTTATGTGCTTCTTCAGATTCATTTGTTCCACCTGTCTCCAGGCATCCCCCATTTTTGCCCTACTTCCCAGATGAAGTAGGCCCAGCAAGCACAATGCATGTGATCAAATCCCTGGTTGTCACCATCCTCTGCTCATCTCTTACCTTTGCTGGCTGACTCCGTTTTTCCAGTGGGGAGTTCTTGAACCCAGGTTGAACCCAACTGGGTTCATGAAGGGTTAAGTCCCTCCAGAAGGGGGGGCCTCTCTGTCCTGAGAGGCTAGATAACACAACCAGAATTGGAACACTGTGTTAGGTGGACTTTGATCAATGAGACAAAAGGGATGGAAAGAAATCAACACAAACTGCTCTCTCTTTCTCCCCCAAAACACAAAGGTCCATATGTTCTCTCTGGGAAAGCCCTGAATAATCCAGCAATAAGCTCTTTCTTCTGACAAGAAGAAGGCTGGTTAAAAAATGCACACCTTCTTTTTCCCTGATTTCTCTGCTTTACATTTCATTTTCCCCTCATTTTTACTGCCCTGAGCTTGTACCTCCTAAAAGTATTAGGATGTAAGCTCTGTCTCAGGATTGGTGTTCTAAGGAATCTAACTCAGATACACATGCATACACACACACACACACACACACACACACACACACGCACAGCTATACTCCAAACTCCAACCCTGCTTTATTTCTCTTCATTGCTTGTCATCACTTATCTTTATGCCCATCTCCCCCTGTGAAATGTAAACTCCCTGAGAACACTGACTGTGTCTTTTGTTCAATGATATAGTCCCAATAGTTAGAACACTTGCCTAACCATATTGGCATTAAATAAATGTGTTTAGACAATGAATGAATGAGGAGTTTGTTTCCAAGTGTGGAATTAAGCACCATTTTATATTCTAAAAACACAGACTTGGAGAAGCTCGGTTTTTTATGCATGGCCTGCCTTTTCTGTTTTTTCATGACTTCCCTTTTAATGTCAGTGCTCCCACCAGGAATTTTTATCACTTTTCTTAGTTTGGCCATTTCTCAACTCAAGATTTAACTCCCCAAACTTCTTTTGCCCAGATCAAGTTCACACCTGACATAATCATTTCCATCAGCATGCAAATCATTTTATTCAATCCCCTTAGATAGCAGACATACATATTTAGAGTATACTTTAAGCACTTTGTCCATCCTTACAGAACTGCATACTGTTCTAAAATAGATCCGGCATTAGCCCTTCCTGCACCGCACATCTCATAGACATACCTAAGAATGTTCTCTCCCCACAACCAACCCCCTCATGCTGACCTTATAATTAATGGTAACAACTATCATCACTGAACACATGGGATGTGCTAGACATTGTGGTGGACATTTAGTCACCACAATGACCCTAAAAAGTGTGAAAATATCTTAAAAACTCACTCATACTAAAGTACTTGGGACTTCCTATATTCCTTTCAGAGTTATTTGCCTGAATAAAGCTGACATAATCAACAGAAATAAATCACTCTGTTACAACTTTATTCATCAAAGACCAAGAGATTCCATGGGGAAAGCCAGCTCCTTCTTCCTCATACTCCTCAATTTACAGCCCTGTTCAAACCATTGATTCACTGCTTTGTAACTATCCTGGAATTGCATCATGAGAATATGCTCTGTCTTTTTATGTAATTTAAAGCTCCTGGAGATCAGACATCTCCTTTACTTCTTGGGTGTTCCTGGAAAACCATATTTGTATCTTAACTTGATTCCAGCCTTCCATTTCTTTCCCCTCTGGCCTGTCTGTATTTCCACGAGCAGGTTTATTGTCCCCGAGCTCTGGTCTCAAAAGTAGAGATGCACATGTCCAGGAAATGAGCAAGATGGTTTTTTGAGTGTGCAGAAAAAGTATTAGAAATTATACATATATATAGATATTTATTGTTTTCTAAAAATAAGAAATTATATGAGCTTTAATATATGAATTCATGCTGGTGTCTTTCTCTGGTCTGTATGTAAGAATATCAAGGATATACAAGACACCTGAAATATCCAAACAGAGGAGATGAGCAGGACCTCTTCACCTCTTTTGCACATTCAGTGCATTACGGTTTAGACATATACAGGTAAAAGTGGAGTTACAAAGTATTCATCTGAGTTTTAACTAAGCTAACTCTTGCAAAATGGACAATTGCCTTAAGGATTCCTGCAAAAAATTCATGAATGGGAGAGAACACCATTTTTGCAAGCTCAAGTGAACAAGAAAATGGCAGACATAACATTTCTACCCCTAGTACAAGCTCTTCATCTAGCACATTATTAAATAAAATCAGTTACCAAAAATGGGCTTAAAATTCAAAATTATCCAGGAGACCATTTAAAATATGGATTTACATTTATTTTCTTCAGCAATGAAATTCATCTTATGTGTATATCGTATCTTGACATATTGGTTAATGATTATTATATGCACATATAGAATTGTAATAGCTGATGATAATATGAACCAATCACAATTAACAAGACATTTTAAAAATAAGCATCTGAAACATAGAGTGACTGGCTTAAGGTCACAGGGCTAATAGAATCATAGAGCCAGAATTGGAATCCAGGCTGTCTGGCTCCAGAGTCTGCACAATTAACCTCTACATTACCATGCTAACAACAGAATATAACATTGCTCCAGGGTCATCCTTAACATTATATCCAAGTCACTAGCCCTTATAACCACATGAAAAAGCCACATACATTAGAATCAATCTTGATGACAATACAAAAACTATGATTTTACCATGTAAGTACAATTTAAATCTAGATCAAAGAAATCTAAATTACTTGTCATTTGGGTTATAATTTCATATTCCAAAGCCTAAATGTCTATAAGAAAGCTTTATCTAATTTAAGATTACTAGCTCAAATATAAGCACAGAGTTAATACTACTTTTTCTCTAAAATAATCAGTAAAAAGAGTTCTATTCTTCCCATAGTAAAATATGTCATAGAACTTGAACTAGTAGAGAATCACTATCTTTTCTTCATAAGGAAAAAAAGCCTTTGAAATATGTACCATAACCTCTAAAAAATACAATTATCCTCCTCAAGAACTGAGGCATTTTTTGACAAAAACGATGAGCAATTGATCTATAGTTCTTTTCTTCCTCAAAAAAAATGATTGTATATTGTGTAATGATCATTATAATTAAAAATTAAGATGGCTTGCAATAATTCCACTATTATTTGATTCAAAATCTTTATAAAATATTGGCATTTTCCAACATTTATTTTTCCTGTCTATGTTCCATTTAAGGCCAAATTTTCAAACCCAGCTGCCAAATTACACATATAATTACTGCATTTGCGCACAAAAATGTGATAATTGCTTACACAATTTCAGAGGCCAGCTTGAGGCTCCTTTCCAAATTTGTTATACATGTACAGTGCGGTGTATGTAGTTTTATATGAAAATGAGGGAAGTAGAATTCATGGTTCGTCTGAGTGATGTGTGAAAATGGGTACAAAATAAAACCTTTCTATAAATGTTTGAGCCTGTCTTCATATTTTCTCCCCATATATCTTTATAAGAGAAAAGTCTTATAGAGCAGCTCAAACTTCAGCAAGTGTTGGAATTATGAAGTAGAAAGGGATGGTGTCTGATACAATGCCATAAGTAGGACTAGTGTCCATTTTGTCAGTGTTTGGCATTTTATTATGGAACATTCTTCTCTCTATAAACTGTTTCTATCAACCTGGATAAGAAAAGATAAAGGTGATACAAGGTCCACAATTGTACAGTCAGCCAAGACAACACCAACTTCAGTAAAGCAAAGTGGCTGAACACTGCGTAGCTAGGGATTTACCCTTCCAGTATTGCCTGATGTCTGCTACACTGGTAAATACCCACAGTGGGTATTCTTACTGACAGTTTTGGTTCAAGAAAAGGCAAATAAAGAAGACCTAGCTGGTTATATACATTAGTGAGATGTCTCAGATACTTTCGTTTCTGCCCAAGTTGGGTAGAAATGTATGCCCGGTTCCACAAAACCTAATAGTGGGTCTCAAAAAATGTACTTCTCAAATACAAGGATGATGAATTTAATCTCTAACTGTAGCCAGATATCTAACAATGGAACTGATCACAAGCAATTAAGCCAGAAAGAAGTTTTATTGCCAGAGAAACCCTCAGAAAGATCATCTTCCCCAATGCCCACCTGAAATAAACATAACACTTCCTGAGCACATGCTATACATGTTAAGCAACATTCTAAGCTTTTGCAGATGCCCATTCCCTCTTTATATGCCTACTAATCCTAAGAGGAAGTACTTATATCTCCATACATCTGAAAAGACTGATGCACTAAGAGTTTAAGAAATTTGCCCACATTCTTACAACTAGAAAGTAGAAAAGCCAGTTATCGAAATGCAAGCAATCTGACTTCAACGTTTTTGCTCTTAACCCAAATAACACACTGCATCTCCACTGGAGCCAAGAAATATAGTAAACAAGGGATAGATTCCCAAAGAGAAGACCTTGGACAGCCAGCATAACCGTATAAAGAATTCCCTCCTGGATGTAGTCCTCACCATTTCTGCCTAGCAGGAATGATGTTGGCACAGACTAAGGACTATTGTGTGTTGTTTCCCATTCTTCTATTTTCCAAATGCTAATTTTTTAGTGCCTTTATCTTGTTCTTTCTTGATCATTTATATGGGTTGTGTTATAAGTGGAAAACACAGTATTACCAAAAGCCCCTAGACTACTGGGAGTTTCACTCAGATATGGTGGAAAACACCCCACATCATCCAGAGAATCAAAACTTAGAGCTAATGCAATCTTTTCAGTTGTCTCTAGTTAGGAGAGATGTTTCTAAGAAGATGAATGGAAAGCAGGGTATGTATGGGTGCTGGGTAGCCAACAGACACTTACCGGTAACTTATGCAGTAGCGACTAAGAAGAGCATGGGCTCTTCTTCATACAGCAATGGACCTGGCCATTCTCATAGCAGTGACCATTGTGCTGGGAGAAAATTCCTTAAAAAGCAACAATGCTCAGGTTATTTTGTCTTGAGTTTTTTCATGCTCTCCCCAATATGCCCAGGCCTGAACTGTGTAGCTCTACAGACTTCTTGAAAGATTTTTGTCAATCTTTTCACCAATCCAAACTTTTTCTTGCCCGTATATGATTAGATCTTGTAAACATAAAGGAATTATTTCTCAGTCTCCACATCTAATCTTTATATCATTAATTTGAAGGCACATTCACGCTATTATGCCACTTCTTTGACACAATACTATGGCACGTGTATTGGAACCCACTCAAAATGCAAAAACTGACATCAGTTGTTTTAACAGAGAATTTTTAATATAAAAATTAGTTAAGCGGGCAAATAAAAGGATAAAAAGAGAACTCTAAGGTATCGTGAAGGTAACAACTTCAGAAAACAGCCACCATTCCCAGGCCTAAGGGAATAAATAGGTTGGAATTATTAAAACTTTAGAAAATGGCGTCCGTAGCACTGAAATTTGGGTCTTTGAGGTGGAAGCACTGCTCACCTGGGGCTGGTGTCCCTAGGTTCAGAAGAGGGTCCGGTAGCTGGGACTCAGACTCTGAGACAACTGGTTTTGGCATCAGAAGGGAGAGTAATGTCGGTTCTACAAGTGCTGGAGAAACTGTAAACCAGGCTCCAGTGCTAGCTACTATATGGAGGAACTGCCCCTACTTGGGTAAAGAAGCATCATTAGGGCTACAGTCATAGAAACAGGGCACAAAACTAGAACAGGAAAGAACAGGTCCCCCTTTTCTTCTCCATCATATAGTCTCCCTCTAGTGCCCCCTACTGGCACTAAATGGGATCAGTTTGTAAAGCAATAATGTGGTTTGCAGAACCCCAGGCCCAGGATCACAGAGCAAAGGACAAATTTGGAGCTTAACGAGCACAGGGCAGCCTGTTGTTACTGTATAGAGGAGGAAATCATAATCCTACTCTGACAAAGTATAAAAATACCCAGTTTCTACAAGACATTGCCCATGATCCCTATACCACCTCCAATGAAAATATCATTAAAAGAAAAGTGCTGGTTATTATTTCTTCCAGAAGATAGATTTGTACAGATGATCCTTAACGGTGCGGATATTAAGAACTTACCTATTGAAAATCTTACTGGTCGTATTTATATATGTACTATTTGCTTCCAGAAACATAGTATTTCTGTCCCTACAGAAATCATGAGGATGCTGTTTCCCTAGGGAACATCTTAGGCATCTGATTATTCTCCACAGATATTTATGGTGTCATCATTTGAATATCTCTATTTTCTCAGGGTGCTGAAGGAGAAAATATTGATTATGGAATATTCTGAAAGGCACTCAGTGTGTATAAAGCTAATAAAAAGGTGTATTGTGGTCATGGTAGAATTTTCAAAGAGTTAATGATCATGGCTTCACTATGCCTATCTGTTTGGCAGTTTTTCTTTTATATAAATGTCTATTCATTATATTGTCCACATCTTTGTTGACTGAGATTAGACATATTTAACAAGACAGGAAAATCTATATTCTTATGCCAATTTTGACAGCCCTAATAGAAATAAACTCTTTCTGACATCTTTTCTAGGGCAGTTAAATGCAGTGGTCAACCACAGCGCTCAGAACCTTCCTTTAATTGCTAGACAGAAGGTCGGCCTCAGACCAGTATTCCTAAATGCGACCTAAAGGATACATATAATTTAAGCACAGTTTGTTCTGAGGAAACTTCTTCAGGATAAATGGGTATGAGGCAGAGCAGAGAAGGAGGGTGTCGATCACCTCAGGCTTTCAAAGGCCTGAAAGTGCCATAAAAGGTAGGCAAGAAAGAAAGAGATAAAGGAGCTGTACTCTAATAAGTACAGAATACTTATGAAAGAAATTGAAGAAGACACAAACAGATAGGAAAACATCCCATGCTCATGGATTGGAAGACCAAATATTGTGAAAATGTCTATGCTACCCAGAGCAATTTATACATTCAGTGCAATCCCTATCAAAATACCATGGACTTTCTTCACAGAGTTGGAACAAATAATCCTAAGATTTGTATGGAACCAAAAAAGACCCTGAATAGCCAGGAGACTGTTGAAAAAGAAAATCAAAGCTGGAGGCATCACAATGCCTTACTTCAAGCTGTATTACAAAGCTGTGATCATCAAGACAGTATGATACTGGCACAAAAGCAGACACATAGATCAATGGAACAGAATAGAGAACCCAGAAATGGGCCCTCAACTCTATGGTCAATTCATCTTCAAAAAGCATGAAAGAATATCCAATGGAAAAAAGACAGTCTCTTCAATAAATGGTGCTGGGAAAATTGGACAGCCACATGCAGAAGAATGAAACTGGACCCTTCTTTTACACCATACACAAAGATAAACTCAAAATGGATGAAAGATCTAAATGTGAGACAAGAACCCATCAAAATCCTAGAGGAGAACACAGGCAGCAAGCTTTTTGACCTCGGCCTTGGCAACTTCTCATAAGACACATTTATAAAAGCAAGGGAAACAAAAGCAATAATGAACTATTGGGACTTCATCAAGATAAAAAGCTTCTACTCAGCAAAGGAAACAGTCAACAAAACTTAAAGGCAACCTACAGAATGGGAGAAGATATTTGCAGATAACATATCGGATAAAGGGCTAGTAGCCAAGATCTATAAAAACTTATCAAACTCAACACCCAAGAAACAAACAATCCAGTCAAGAAATTGGCAGAAAACATGAACAGACATTTCTCTTCCAAAGAAGACCTACACATGGCCCACAAGCATATGAAAAAATGTTCCACATCACTTGTCATCAGGAAAATACAAATCAAAACCATGATGAGATACCACTTTACAACAGTGAGAATGGCTAAGTTAACAAGACAGGAAACAACAAATGTTGGCAAAGACTTGAAGAAAGAGGAATCTTCTTGTATTGTTGGTGGGAATGCAAGCTGGTACAGCCACTCTGGAAAACTGTGGAAGTTCCTCAAAAAGTTAAAAATAGAACTACCCTACAACTCACCAATTGCACTACTGAGTATTTACCCCAAAGATAAGATGTAGTGAAATGACAGGATAACTGCACTCCAATGTTTACAGCCACAATGTCCACAATAGGCAAAATTTGGAAAAAGCCCAGATGTCCATCGACAGATGAATGGATAAAGATGTGGTATATATATATAACTCATCCATGAGAAAGAATGAATACCTACCATTTACATTGATGTGAATGGAAAGTATTATACTGAGTAAAATAAATCAATCGGAGAAAGTTATCATATGGTTTCATCCATATGCATAATATAAGAAATAGTGAAAGGGACTATAAGGGAAAGGAGGGAAACTGAGTAGGGGGAAAACATCAGAGGAAGACAAACCATGAGAGACTCCTAATTCTGGGAAACCAACAGGTTGCAGAAGGGCAGGTGGGTGTGGGGATGGGGTAACTGGGTGACAGGTATTAAAGAGGGCACATGATGAGATGGACACTGGGTGATATACTATATATTGGCAAATTGAATTTAAATAAAATAGAATATAATAAAAATTTAAAAATAAAATAAATAGAAGGGGTAAATTGAGGAGTTCTTGCCCTAACCTCCAGGGTCCCACGGGGCCTGAAGGAGCAGAGTTTGAGTTTGAATGGGAGCTGCAATGAGATACCACCTCACACCAGTGAGAATGGGGAAAATTAACAAGGCAGGAAACCACAAATGTTGGAGAGGATGCGGAGAAAAGGGAACCCTCTTACACTGTTGGTGGGAATGTGAACTGGTGCAGCCACTCTGGAAAACTGTGTGGAGGTTCCTCAAACAGTTAAAAATAGACCTGCCCTACGACCCAGCAATTGCACTGTTGGGGATTTACCCCAAAGATACAAATGCAATGAAACGCCGGGACACCTGCACCCCGATGTTTCTAGCAGCAATGGCCACGATAGCCAAACTGTGGAAGGAGCCTCGGTGTCCAACGAAAGATGAGTGGATAAAGAAGATGTGGTTTATGTATACAATGGAATATTACTCAGCTATTAGAAATGACAAATACCCACCATTTGCTTCAACGTGGATGGAACTGGAGGGTATTATGCTGAGTGAAGTAAGTCAGTCGGAGAAGGACAAACATTATATGTTCTCATTCATTTGGGGAATATAAATAATAGTGAAAGGGAAAATAAGGGAAGGGAGAAGAAATGTGTGGGAAATATCAGAAAGGGAGACAGAACGTAAAGACTGCTAACTCTGGGAAACGAACTAGGGGTGGTAGAAGGGGAGGAGGGCGGGGGGTGGGAGTGAATTGGGTGACGGGCACTGGGGGTTATTCTGTATGTTAGTAGATTGAACACCAATAAAAAAATAAATAAATAAATAAATAAATAAATAAATAAAATAAAAAAAATAATAAAAAAATAAATAAAATAAAAATAAAAATAAAATAAATAAAATAAAATGCTGGATTTTAGGAGGGGAGAGGGAAGGCCAGACTCAATGATGGCCGGAGGGGACAAAGAACACCCCTGGGCCAGGTGGAGCCTGAGAACAATTGCACACTTCCTACACAATTACAGCCAACACAGGATGTTGCTGTTGTTATTGTTGTTGTTTTATCTTGTCTTAACAAATTCCTTGCTAACATTGAAGGGGGTGCATTTTTACAAAAAAAAAAAAAATCCACATTTATGAATTTATGACTTGTTTTACTTGCAAATGAAAAAGATCTGTTAACCATGTTTCTGCAATGGAGACAATATTTTGGCACTGAGTAGAGGCAGCCTCTTTTTTAAAAAGGACTTAAATAAATCCTATAAATAAATAATAATTAAATAAATAAATAAATAAATAAATAAATAAATAAATAAATAAGAAAAATAATAATGTGCCCTCTGGAATCAGGTTGCCCAAATGCAAAACAAAGTACCTTTTATTCATTAGCTACACAATCAGAGGCAAGTTCCCTAACTGTCCATGGCTTAGTTTCTCATTTGTAAAATGAGAATAATATACCTACCTAAAGTTAATTGGGGTAAATAAAGTGTCACAAAAACATAGCAGCGAGAGAGGATAGAAGTTTATTTCTCTCGTGTAGCAGCCCCCAATTTGTGATCCAGTGAGTCGAGTGTGTCTGTTGGTTCACTCACAGGCCTGGTTCCCCTCAGCTTGTTACTCTACTTTCCCCAAGGTAATTGTTCTCATTTCCTTGTCACAATGGGCTCCTGGGCACACCTGGGAACCAGCTCATGGGAGAGGAAACAGAGCATTGAGCCAGGCCAAAAGGTTGTTTTTTAAGGAGATGATACATAAGTTGCTTCCATTTCTACTCACATGCTGACCCGTAAATAGTCACCTGCTTCAAGGGAACCTGGGAAATTCAGTGTCTATCTAGAAGCCCGTGTGTTTAGTTCCATTGTTTTAGAAGAAGGGGAAAATGGATTTTATTGGCCATGGGGAGTCTGTCATCCTACTTTCTAGGGTTACTGTGGAGTCGATGAGACAACGTACTTAAAAAAGTGTTTGACGTTTAGTGCTCTGTAATGGCTAACTATTGATATTGCCAGGTTACCAGCTCCTCACAAATATTCTATTTCTTCCTCTTTTTGGCACACAGTAGGGTTAAAATTCCCCGATATTTTTTATTATTATTCTTTTAAATATCCTCTTCCTTTTTCATACCATTGATTTGTCAGAGAAATAGAGTCATTTTTTTCCTGTAGAAAATCCCACGTTCTGGATTTGACTGCCTCTCACAGAGCCCTTTTAGTTCAGCATCTGAATTTTTTCACTTACTCTAGTGTTTCTTTTCTACTCAGTTTTAATTCTACTCTCAATATTTTTTTAATGGAAGTCTCTGTCAGTTTGCAAGAAAGTTTTCAAGATATGTCTGAGCTACCAGGGCAGCAGCATCCAGCAGAAATATGTGAATCACAGAAGC
Organism: Canis aureus; assembly: GCF_053574225.1. Lineage (NCBI taxonomy): Eukaryota > Metazoa > Chordata > Mammalia > Carnivora > Canidae > Canis > Canis aureus. The sequence continues at coordinate 27,541,420 of NC_135632.1, read as the reverse complement.
AGTTTTTAAAGGTAGTTTTCTGTTTAGATACATTACAAAATCTAAAAAGAAATTAGGTGAAATTAATTTTAACAATAAATTTTAAGTAACCCAGTTTATCATAAATAATATCATTTCAATTTACAATTGAAATAAAAGTCATTGAGGGGTACCTGGGTGGCTCAGTGATTGAGCGTCTGTCTTTGGCTCAGGTCGTGATCCCAGAGTCCTGGAATCGAGTCCTGCATCAGGCTCCCCGCAGGAAGCCTGCTTCTCCCTCTGCATATGTCTCTGCCTGTCTCTGTGTCTCATGAACAAATAAAATATTTAAAAATAATAATAAATAAAAACTATTGAGATATATAATATTTTTCTATTTTGGCACTAAATCTCTAAAAACTAGTGTGTAGCTAATGTTTTCAGTTAATTGCAATCCAAACTACCTTAACACCAATATTAGTGGCTAGTGGCTAGTGGCTACCCTTTTTGAAGGCAAAGCTCTTCAGAGATTAACTACCCCAGGACCCTCTGATCTTCATGCTGGAAATTAGTGGGACTTAGTGAATGTTTTTAAGCTCTCACCCACAAATTACAGCTTACGATTTTTTCCCCTTGTTTCTCTCAAATTCCTCAACACGAGGCAGGAATAGTTACTGACATTTCCTGGATTCTGAGAGTCTTAGAACTATTAAAACTTCCCTTTTCTCCCCTCATATACTTTTTCACAGTTGTTAAACCCAAAAGGGGTCTGTGAACATCCTGCCATTGTGGTGTTTTGGACATTTGGGGGTTAACTTATAATTTAGTTTTGTTGAAGATGTTGCCTATGCGTTTTCATTGCTGTTCTAGGTATTATACCTGTTTTTATGTTAGGTTTTGTAGAACAAATCCGGCAGCATTATTTTGCCCTTTTCAAAAGCCTACTTCATTAGATGTACCTACATTTTCTATCAATTTATTTGTTTACCATATCAGATGTTTTTTCTAAGATCACTTTTTTTTTTTTTTTTTTACCTTTTGACCCTTTCACCCGTTGTATGCATCCTACATCTCCCCACTTCTGGCAACCACCAATCTTTTCTCCATATCTATGAGGCCAGTTGTTGCTGTTGTTGTTTAGATTCTACATATAAGAGGGATCATATGGTATTTGTCTTTCTCTATATGATTTATTTCACATACCACAATGCCCTTGAGATCCATCCACATTGTCATAAATGGCAAGTTTTATTTTGTTATGGCTGATTAACATCCCATTGTATGTATTTATCACATCTTCTTTATCCATTCATCTATTGATGGACTTTTGGGTTGTTTTCATATCTAGGCTATTATAAATATTGCTGTAGGGGTGCATATATCTTTTCAAGTTAGTGTTTTGGTTTTCTTCAGATAAATATCTAAAAGTAGAATCACCGGATCATATAGTAGTTTTGTTTTTCGTTTTTTGAGAAACGCTCATATCATTTTCCATAGTAGCTAAACCAATTGATATTCCCAACAGTGTATACTGTTCCCTATCCTTCACATTCTTGCCAAAACTTGCTTATTCCTTGTCTTTTTGACAATAGCTATTCTAAAACGAGGAGGTGCTATATCATTGTGGTTTTGATTTGCATTTCCTTTATAGTTAAAGATGTTGAGTATCTTTTCATGTACCTGTTGGCCATCTGTATGCCTTCTTTAGAAAAATATTTATTCAGATTTTCTGTCCATTTTTAAACTGGATTGTTTGTTCTTTTGCTATTGAGTTATATGAGTTCTTTATGTATTTTGGATATTAGCCCCTTATCAAATATATAATTTCCAAATATTTTCTCCTATTCCATAGGTTGCCTTTCCATTTTGTTGATGACTTCTTTTGCCGTAAAGAAGCTATTTAGTAAGATGTAGTACCACTTATTTTTTCTTTTGTTGCTTTTACTTTTGGTGTCAGTCAGTAATGGTCATCTAAATTACAAATTCATAGAACTACTAACCCAGCATTTTCTCATCTAGATATTTATCCTACAGATAATCTGGTACCCAAAGAAAACGACATACGTACAAAGTAACTCACTCAGCCTCAATTCTAATAAGAGATTGAAAACAAAATAAGTGTCCATCAATAAAGGACTAGATAAATAAATTATTTATTTCACTTCTCAAACACTTTTATACATCTTTGAAATGCTCATACTCTATGAATAATCTCCTATAATGTCTGAAGATTAAATTGGCCCCAACAGAGCCAGTAAGCATCAATCTTCATCTCACTTTACCACAATGCCTTATCATATTGCCAGGTCAGTTTTCTGCTGCTGGTGAGGGTCACTGGGTAAAGAAATTGCTAGTAAACATATATGTGCCATGTTTTCATTTATTCATTCAATTCATTCATTTGTTATCCATCAAATACTCACAGCATCTACTCTGTGCCAAGTACCCTAATAGGTATTTTTGAAGTCAGGGAGTCTAATATGCATATGTGTATAGATTACAGGGACCCTTTACTGATAAGTGATGAGCTGGAAATTCATGCTCAGTGTGCAACCATTGGACATAAGATTTAGATGAAAGTCAAGCAAAGGTAGAGGTTTAGTTCAAGCCTTTAGTGAGTTTGATAATGTAATGTGAGTGGCATCCAATCAGGACAGATTTTATGTAATTAATGTCTTTTGTTTCAATTATTAAGTGGCCCAAAGTCATTATTTTAACATTTAAAAGACATAACAGTGAGGGTTGTCAAAAGGTAAAGGCCCTAATAGTCTAACAGCTCATGAGTCCTAGTAAAAATCCAACCAATATTGGGCAGTAGGGAATTAAATAGAATGTTCCAATCTACCACTTCCCAAGGGACATTCGATGATGTTACAGAAGTGTCATTATGCTTTTCAAATGGAAAGGACTTGTATTCAGTTTACATTCCAATCAGGAAGCATCTCTTCCTGCACTGAAGAATGTTATTATTACAGAGAGACTATAACCACCAAAGAGGCCAAAACACAACACAGTCTGTAGAAAAAATCTAGGTATCTCTTGAAGTACCTAGATGGGTTTTTGATAGTATTTTGGTGATATTATCACTTGCACCCAGGAATTCATTGATTCAGTCAATATTCATTGAGTTCTCATAGTAAGTGCCAGTCACTGCACATGGTACGGAGTTAGCCTGGGGTGACCAAAACAACCATAGTCCCTGCCTTCAAGGATCTTGGAATCTAGTAGTCTGAATCCTTTCATGCCAGGTGCTCCTACCATTCTCCAATAAGCTTCCATCAGCTACACAAAGAATTTGTGTATTACTAGAACCTTATTGGTACATTATATCTTAATGCAGAACCTATAAATGTGAGTTAAACTGCTCATATGAAGGCACTCTATCCTACTTCCAATATATCTGCTCACATAAGGGCACTCTATCCTACTTCCAATATATCTAAGCATTTTATATAACATAGTAAAAATCACCACCACCACAACCACCATAGTCAAAAATTACAACCTGTGATAAATAGGCTCATTGTATTAGTTATCTATTGCTGCATAACAAACTATCCCAAAACTCAGCAGCTAAGACAATAAACATTTATTAAATCACATAGTTTCTTAGTTCAGAAATCCAGAAGTGGCTCAGGCAAATGATTCTGGATCAGAATCTTTCATGAGGTTGCAATTAATATGTCAGCTAGGTAAGAGATACATGAAAAAATGCTCAATATCACTGGCATCAGGGAAATACAAATAAAAACCGTGATGAGGGATCCCTGGGTGGCGCAGCGGTTTGGCGCCTGCCTTTGGCCCAGGGCGCGATCCAGGAGACCCGGGATCGAATCCCACATCGGGCTCCCGGTGCATGGAGCCTGCTTCTCCCTCTGCCTGTGTCTCTGCCTCTCTCTCTCTCTGTGACTATCATGAATAAATAAATAAAATCTTTAAAAAAAAAAAAAAAAAAAAACCGTGATGAAATACCACCTCACACCTGTCGGAATGGCTAAAATTACCAACACAGGAAGCAGCAGATGTTGACAAGGATGCAGAGAAAGGGGAAGCCTCTTATACTGCTGGTGAGAATGCAAGCTGGTGCAGCCACTCTGGAAAACAGTATGGACGTTCCTCAAAAAGTTAAAAATAGAACTACCCTATGCCCCAGCAACTGCACTACTAGATATTTATCCAAAGGATACAAAAATAGTTATTCGAAGGGGCACATGGACCCCAATGTTTATAGCAGCAATGTCTACAGTAGCCAAAATTTGGAAACAGCCCAGATGTCCAACAACAGATGAATGGATAAAGAAGATGTGGGGTGTGTGTGTGTGTGTGTGTGTGTGTATAGTTGTTCTATGTGTGCATATACATATACATATATCGTGTGTATATTGTGTATATGCACACAATAGAACATTACTCAGCCATCAAAAAGAAAGAACTCTTATCATTTGTAACAATGTGAATAGAACTAGAGTATTAGGCTAAGTGAAAAAAAGTCAGTCAGAGAAAGACAAATGTCATATGACCTCATTCATATGTGGAATTTAAGAAACAAAACAGATGAACATATGGGAAGGGAAGGAAAAATAAACAGAAAAACAGGCAAACCATAAGAGACTCTTAATTCTAGGAAACTGAGGGTTGCTGGAGGGGAAGGAGATGGGGAATGGGGTAACAGGATGATGGACATTAAAGGGCACATGATGTAATGAGAACTGAGTGTTATAAGCAACTGATGAATCATTAAATTCTACCCCTGAAACTAATAATACCCTATATGTTAACTAAATTGAATTTAAATTAAAAAAAATTTTTTAAATGTCATCCAGGGCTGCAGTCATCTGAAGGCTTAACTAAGACTGAAGGATCTGCTATCAAGGGGCTCACTCACATGCCTGACAAGTTAGTGCATGTTATTGGCAGGAGGTCTCAGTTTCTCACCACTTGGACCTTCTCTTAGGACTGCTTGAGTGTCCTTCCTCATAGCATGACAGCTGGCTTCCTCCAAAGAAAGTGATCCAAGGACAAGCAAAGTGGATGATGTAATGCCTTTAATGACTTAATCTCAAAAGCCACACATGTCTTCCACCACATTATATTCTTTAGAAGCAGTTCATCAAGTCTGGCCCACAATCAAGTGAAGAAGAATTAGGCTCCATCACTCAAAGAGATATTTTTAAAGAATTTGTAGACATATTTTAAAACTACCATGAACATCCTGTATGCTTCTAGTCCCCCAAATCCAAAATTCTTTAATATTTCCTATAAATCTGTAATTTTCTATGAAAAACAATTTTATCCCCAACCTTGGCTAAGCTGGTATCTGAAGATACAACCTGACTTGTGGATATGATAATTGTGTAAGCAAGTTGCTGTTTTCACCATGAATAGATTAATGGATGTTTGATAACTGATAATTTTGCAGTTTTTCCTTAAATACTAGTTATGTTTTTAATAGGCCAGTCTTCCTGAAGTCTAACTTTAGCATTCTAACAAGTGAATTTTTCTTTTTCTTTTCTAAATAATCTGACCTCTCAGCATTCCTTTAGACAATGTTTGAGTGGGACCTCCCACGTTACTCTCTAATTCTTCCAACCATCCTCATAGAGAAAGGAAATTACAGAGAAATGGGAAACAAGATGGCCTAAGCAAGACCAGAGAACAACAGAAGCTTACAAACGGAAAATCGTTGTATGTTTCTACTTGCCATCTTATACTTCTGTCATTGCTATCGAAGCCTTCCCCAGGTAGCTGCTGCTCCTTCAGCCTGCACTGCAGAATGAATATGCATTGAACAGAGCCAACCCAGGAATCTGCAGTCCTACAGCATGAAGCAGAGGCACCCCAACTGACCCTCAGACTCACGAACAAGAATAAATATTATTTTAAGGCATCAAATTTTGGCATAATTTGTTAGGCAGCATAGGCTAACTGATACTCCCGGTTTCATTTAGATGATCACTCCCATACAAATCATTTGTGACCAGAAAGTATGACTGTGACAGAAAACTACATCTCCTGCACACACCACATTTTTGAAAAAGAAGGGGGAAACGATTCTCAGATGAAGGCTGTGCCAAGGAGTGAGGAGTGTGCTGGGCACACAAATCAATGGGGATGCACCAGAGTCTGGAATTCCTTAGTCTCCATTTGTGTTTTCATCCCTTTATTCAATAAAACACTTAATCCAATGAATTATTTTTTTCTTTCACTTAAAACTCTTCTACTACTATTTAATATAACTGCTTTTCTGGGGAATCCCTGGGTGGCTCAGCGGTTTAGCGCCTGCCCTTGGCCCAGGGTGCAATCCTGGAGACCCGGGATCGAGTCCCACGTCGGGCTCCCGGTGCATGGAGCCTGCTTCTCCCTCTGCCTATGTCTCTGCCTCTCTCTCTCTCTCTCTGTCATGAATAAGTAAATAAAATCTTAAAAAAAAAAAATATATATATATATATATAACTGCTTTTTTTTTTTTTTTGGTGAGATTGAAAAACTTTAAGAGGGAGACTAACCACATGGTTTCAAGCAAAGGGCTCAGTAGTATGAGTGAGAAACTGGAATGAAGGAGCAGATGGAGGTAGGAGAGGATAGAAAGCAAAGAGCTGGGGTGGTGGAATGATGACTTGTGCACAGGCACTTGACCTGACAGTGTACACACAAGGATGCTCTAGTCTTTTCCACTTTTGCTGCATCCTACAGAGCACAATGAGAAAAATTATTTGAGAAAGAATTTTGGAAGACCCATTGAAAATGCCAAGAGAAAGTAAGAGGACTAAGGAGCACAAAATGGCAGTTATGACTGGCATTTATTTTTTTTCTTATAAACCATTTTTCTGTCTTCCTTCCCTTCTCTCTCCACACAGCACCACCAATAGAACTAAATGAAAAATACAAAATGAATATTTGAAGCCTTGTATGTGCTATCCCTCAATTATCATAATAGCTTGTTCTTTAATCCAGAACTTTTCTGTAACATACCACTAATCATTTGGGGGTTTGATTCCTCTATTTGAAGTGTACCACATGTCCTGTCAAAATAACTTTTTTAGCTGCATAACAATTGTGGGTGGCCTGTGATCACCTTGTCAGAGTGTCTTTTACACCCAGAGCTGGTTGCCAGATTCCACGTTACTTACTTCCTGCCCCCCTCCTGATAACTTATGCTCCATATATCATCTCCTTCCTCTTTTTTTGCTGGCATTGCTGGGCCCTAACAGCAATTTGCAGTTATTTACGCCACTTAAACCCTATTGTCAACATTCTTATCCTCAATACACAACCATTCCAGTAGTGTGAGCTGAGGTTTTCAGGAATACTGGATGAGTAGGGGAGGGAGATGCGCTGAGGTTAACAGAAGCAAGCCTTCCTGGGGTCCTCAGCCAAAGCACACATTGTTGTTGAGCTGCTTTTTTTCCCTTCTTGCCTCTATTTGGGGTGGATTTTCATTTGGAATTAAAAACACATCACAGCTTACTGTTTGTTTGCTATTGTCAGGTCAGACCAAGCACTCAGGAAGAGGGTGGTATCACTTATGTGCATAGAATTTTCTTGGCAGTTTAATAAGAATGATGGAATTTGCCTGCATTTGCATATCACTTTCTCTCCTGGGCTCTCAAAGTCCTCTCAAAACAGAATGTAATCCTCCCAGAAGTCAGGTGTGGCATGGGACACAGTTTTCCCTTAGTCCCTCAAGCCTATTCTAAAGGATAATAGTGCAGGGAAAACAGGTGAAAGTAAATAGAAGGAGGGAGGTCAAGGCTGATGCTTTCCTAGAGAACCACATTTGCAGCCCTGGTGCTACTTACCAAAAAAGTATCCTCCTCTGTATGGAATAATTTAATCCCTGTTGGACTGACAGCCCATACCAGGGCACACAGCCTAGTGGTGGAATATGGACTGGAGTTAGGCACCCACTCACCCCCTCAGCCAGGCATTTTTGTACATGGCACAAACATATACCTCAGCCCTGAATTCTTATATCCAATGAAGTGAACTAAGCCTTTGTACTTAGAATTTTGTCAAAGGGATTCATTACATCCCCAGTACACAGCTGACCACTTGAAGAGACCACCAATTTCTTAACATCTAAGTCAAAAACTAGTTTAGAGACCTCTAACAATCTTTGCAAACACGCTCTCATTTATTGAAGAAGTATTTATCGAGCACTTATGTGGAAAGTACTGGCCTCCTCCAAGAGCCTAAAGCCCTTTGGGAAGACAACAAAGACTGTAATAAATAACTGTGGCTGTGGTAGGCAGCTTCTGACATGGTCCCCAGTGATTCTTACCTCCTCACGTTAATGCTGTTACGTAACGCTCCCCTTGAATGTGGGCCAGATCTAGCAACAAAAGAGTTCTAACACATTCTAACAAACAGAATCAGCAAAAGTGATGGCATATCACTTCCATGGTGAGATTACAAAAGACTGCTTCCATCTTGCTGTTCTCTCTCTCTTGCTGGTGCTCTCTCTTGTTCTCTCACTTGCTCACTCTGATATAGCATTCAGCCACATTGTGAGACACCCTATGGGGAGGCCCATATGGCAAAAAACCAAGGAAGGCATCCGGCTAACAGCTTTTGAAGAGCTGAGGCCTCAATACAACAGCCCACGAGGAACTGAATACTGCCAACAACTACATGAGTGAGCTAGCAAGTAGATCCCTCCCAGGAAAGCCTTGGTAATTCCTCTTATATGACTCAAAATTTTTCTCAGTTTAGTCCAATGTACCTTGAGAATACTTCCTACTACAGTCTAGCCAAACAGGTATACTCACTGTCCTTAGGTCACAGCCAGTTGACAGCACTACCCGTGGCTTTGTTCCTGTTGTTTCCCCACTTAGAATATTCTATCCTCCCTATTAGAATTCTCCCCCAAATTTCATGACTTAGCTATAACTCTGTCTCCTTCTAGAAGGAGACAGAGTTATTTGAAATTTGATAGAGTGAAATTTATGATAGAGTGGCCTGGACATAGCTGATAAAATAATGTGTAAGTCTAGTTTGATTAGTCTGGATCCAAATGGCTTCTTTCTCCTCCTGATTCTTGAGTCACTCCTTACTCACTGAACCTCTGGTGTGACATATCATACACCTGACTTCTGTTAGTTTGCAATTCCAGTAGAAAAATAATAAATTATCAAATATGCATATTAGTTGAAGGTATGAAATGAGTTAAGATTAAAGATCCAACCTGAGATGTCTAGATTTGGGAAGATTAGGTTCTACCATCAACTGTGACCATAGTCAAGGTATATTCTAGAGCTGTCCTATCCACTTTCCTAGAAATCTATTGCTTATCATCCTGTCTTTAGTAATTCACCATTATTAGTTCATAGAAACTACTGCAACTTACATTCATAAGCATAAAATTCTTAAAGCCCTCAGACACTATTTCTCATCTTAATGAATAATAGTAAAAACAGTGCTTCTTTTGAAGTTTTTGAAAGAGAAGGAGCAGGGGGGATCCGTCATGATTCTTTGAGACTCAAAAGAAGGATATATGAATGGTCATCCATACAGATCTATGTGTGGGTAGAAAGTTATGGCACACAAGAAAGGTGCTAATGATCACTGAAGAATAAAATAAGAACTCAAGAAGAAATATTTCTGTAGCCGGGGGGTACAGAAAGAATCAGTGGGATGCTGAAACTGGGTTTTTTAAGGTCTGGAAGCATGGGCCTGAAAACCATGAATGTGGCCTGTGAACAGAGGGGGGCAGCAGAGAGCTGCTGGAGAGGAACACTCATCAGGGAGCTTCTAAAGGGGCAGCTGGTTTTGGTCATCAAGAAGACTTTGGCTGGGAGGCCCTGCCCCAAGAGGTATAATCCAACTAAAGAATTTAGCCCTGCTGAGATCCTTGGCTGGGATCCACAAATAGAACCTTCCATTTCCCAAATTACATGCTTCTGATCGTGTCATCTTCTTGCTAAAAAGTCACTTTCATCAATAGCTCCCCATTGCTTAGGATACTGATTCTCAAGCATTAGTGTGCAACAGCATCACTAGGAGAAATTGGCAAAACACAGATCTTTGGGCCCACTTCTAGAATTTCTGCTAGATTAGGTCTAGTGTAGGGCCCAAGAATTTGCTCTTCTGCAAAGGTCTCAGGCGATGCTGATACTGCTGGCTCCTGTTGGCCCAGGGACCACACTGGTGAACCACTGGCTTAGAAAGTGTTCGAGATGCCCACCTACCCCCTATCCAACTTCTCTTCTAACCACTCAGTCCCACTTGCATCCCCCCCCCCACACCCTCACACTGTGCTCCACCTGGGAACTTCCTTCAGCCTCCCAAGGGAGCCATGTTTTCCCCATCTCTCAGCTTATTCACAGTTGCCCTCTCTGCTGATACATTCTACTTTCATCTCTTTACCTGGCTAATATCTTAAGTCCCAAGTTAGAATCCTCCCTCCTAGGAACTCACATAGTGCCCTGCATTTCACTTCCCTCACTATGTTGCATATAACCATTTGTGTGTTTGTTATCCCAACTTTTTGGGATCAGCCTTTTAGGAGCAGAGGCTCCCAAACATACACACCATTATAAATCCTTGGTCACCAGTCTCATCTGGAGTCTCATAGAAATCATGATCACTTCCCTCTTCCATTCTCAATGATTATTTCAAACAGTCTTCACTTTCCTCAAATCCCTAATCTTTACACCTTCTCTATCACACTCAACAGATGGCCTTGCCTACTCCTTCACAGAGAAAAAATAGAAGTCACCAAATAGAAACCCCTCAGCTTCCCACCACCAAACCTACAAAGCCACACTCACCACATCCCTCTGACCTCCTGTTATAAAGAGGAGCTGCCTCTGGTTTTTAACGCTGTCTAAAGCCAATCCCTCCATCTCTACTCTAGTTTTCTCCCTCCTGCTTCCTCAAAACCCCCTACCAACATGCCCTCTTCATGTATCATCAACTTCTTCCAATTTTCTCCCTGCCATTTTTAAAACATGTTCACCTCTCTCCTCTATATATAACTATCTGCTTTTGGCTACATGCCACCCTGAAATTACCATCTTATTTCTGTTTGCTCCTCCCTAGCGAAATATGTCTGACTTCTTGATTTCCATTTCCTTATCTCGCATTCATTCCACTTTTCCTCAAACACTGCTCTTACTAAGATTGCCAAAGACCTTTCTTGAGCTTAATCCCATGAATATTTTTCAGTTTCTGTCATACTTGGCCCCATTGACTCTCTCCTCCATTGTGAAGCCCTCTCACCCTTAGCTTCTGTGACATCCCAGCCTGGTCTGCTACCTATCTGGAATTCCCCCTTTAAGGTCTGGTCCTCTTCTACTTCGCTTGTAAATGCCAGTGTTTTGTTGCCCTCAATCTTCAAACTTCTTGTCTAAAGTCTGCCTGAGTAAGCTTATCCATTCCCATTGATTCTCTTACTCCATATGTACCAACCACACCCTCTACGGGACATCTCTCTGGCTGACATCGTTTAACCAACTGTCTGCTCTAAGTTCTTTCTTTGATGTTCTATAGGCCCTTCATACGCCACTGAACTTAAGATCTTCCAGAAAACCTGCTTCTTCTATGTGCTTCTTATTGAAGAAACCAAATGTCAATGACTCACATACTTGACATCTCCCTTTGTCTCTTATTCCATTCTCACCGAATCCACAATCCCCAAATTCTACTGGCCTCTTTCCATCTCCTCCAGCATCCTCCCTCTCCTGGATTACAACTATAGCCACCAGTGTCCTTGCAGCATCTCTGGCCCCCTCCAATTCATTTTTCCCACTTTGCTAAAGAGGTCTTTCTAAAACCAAATGTCACTTCCTTGCTTAAATTCCTCAATAGCTACCCATCACCATTGGAATAATTCAGTCTTGTCTTGGCCCTTACCCCAGCCACACTGGCCTTTTTCAGATACTCCAAAGCACCAAGCTCCTACCCACCTCAGGGTCTTCATATATATGCTGTTTTCTTTCCCTGGAATGCTAACCCTCACACCCTTCTTTGCCTAGCAAACTCCCACTCATCCTTCAAGGCTCAACTTCAGATTCTCTGAGTGACCTGACCAGATTCACTGGCCCTCTACCATCACCCACTATATGCTAAGTCAAGGTTACCAGTTAAACATTCTCATAGCATCCCATTCTCTTCCTTCAAAGCACTCATCACAATTGTGGTAATATAATTATTTGTGAAATCATTTTTCAATGCTTCTCTCTCCTTCTAAGCATCATAGGCATAGATCAAATCTTTCTTATTCTCTACCATATCTCTACTACCATTCACAATGCCTGGCTTGTACTGAGCTGACAACAAATCTTTGTTGAAAAAATAATGAATGATTACATAAAATATATGCCACAGTTTGAGATTCCACACTTCATAGGCTGGTTAGTGTGCTAACTCTCGACATTTGTAATGTTCTCTATAGTCACTAGATAACAAAATGATAACTCATATTTCTTCAGAGCTTTCTATTTGCCTGGCACTGTCCTAAGTGTATTATATTCTCACAAAGTTCCTGTGGGCTAGGTATTATCACTCTCTCCATTCTACAGTAAAGGAAACTGAGGCATAGAGACATTAAATATCTTGCCCCAAAACACAGAGCTAATAAGTACTGAGCTGAGATACAGGTCCCATGTTCTTAAAAACTATAATGTCTCAAGATAGTTATATACAGGGAAGACCTCCATAAGTTTTGGGACTTGTGCATTACTAAAGCCGTTGTTACAGAAAAAAAAAAATTAGATATATCGATGGTTCTCAAAATGCAATGTACATTATAATCACCTACAGAGATTGTTGAAATACAGATCACAGGACTCCATTACCAGATTCAGTAGGTCTGATGGGTGAGGCCCAAGACTTTGCATTTCTAACAAGTTCCCACCCAGGTGATGCTGATACAACTGGTCAAAAATCACGCTATGAAGACTATGAAATACATAAAGGACTTTCACAAGATTTCTCCACTTAAAAAAATACATAGTACCCTTCTCCTGCAATCTGCCCTTCTATAATAAATAAATAGCAAAGAAATGCTGTTCAAGGGAAATTTTAAAACGCAAACAACATAGAGCAAGGGTGAAGCAGTGTTTCACATTCCTTGTCTACTAGGTCCTCCTCTTACCTCTCCTTCAACCCCATTGCACAGTTGTAGTACATTCCTCCTTCTGAAGAAATAAAAGTATTTGCATCTAACAAGACTAGCTTATCTTTTTAATTCTCACAACTCCATAAGATCACTATTATTATCCCCATATACCCCCATATATCCCCATAGCCCCGTAACCCCAAGAAGTTAACAATCACAAGATTGGAGATCACAAAGCTAGAAAGTAGAGTACTGACTCAGATTCAGGTTGGCCTGACTCCAAATTCTTATCCTTTCCATTAATTGACACTGTCCTTCATATTTTTTTTAAGAATTTATTTATCTTAATTTGAGAGACAGAGAGCATGTATGCACATGAGCAGGGGAAGGGACAGAGGAGGAGGCAAAGGGAGAGAGAGAATCTTAAGTAGACTCGATGTTAAGTGGAGCCAGTTGAGGGGCTCCTTGTCACCACCCCAAGATTGTGACCTGAGCTGAAACCAAGAATCGGATGATTAACCAACTGAGCTACCCAGGTGCCCCTGTCCTTCATATTCCCATTAACCTTTTTAATTCTCCTAAATGCACATAAAACAAAAAATGATTTCTCCCATACTCATATAGAAAATGTCAATTGGAAAAAAAAAATCTAAATCCATCTCTCCCTGTAAAATATGCTTTTAATGCCTCTTCTTTGGGTTACTTCTTTGAAATTGGTTGCCATTCATTTCAAATGGATAGTGATAAGGAATCAAAATCTTGAATTAAAGAATTATTAGAACCTCTCTAAGAAGTATATAGCACCCCAAAACAACCATGGCCTGGTTTGTCTTTCTAGAACCACCAGACAATGCTGAATTCTATCACCTTCCTAGTGTGGTTGAAGAAGGCTTTTAGAATTCCACTGCAGTGCTGTGAGGCCATACATCCCCCCTAGGATTAATCACAAATATTTTATAAAGATGAAGTTTCGTTATATCTTTGTTCTTTGTATCTTGGCTTTTGTTGGCGCATTTTAATTAGGATCTGGTATCTGCAATAAACAGTAAACATAAAGAGCTTTGCAAAAATGTATTAGACTGTTTGTTTTCACACTCTAATGCATATTTGCACAATTTTACCATGAAAAAAGGAAAACATGCTAAGCTCTTGGGCTCTATCCCAAATGTCCTGGAATAGAATCCGGAAATTACTAAAAATGCAACCAAACCTCATCATATTCCAGCAATTAACCTAAGAAACGAGGGTCCATTCTCTGTATGAAAAAAACATTTTCAAGGGGAGAAGTCTGTGGAGGAGAATGCTTCTCGATAACACACGTATCGCATTCTCCAAACCTGTTTTGAAATTTGGACTTTTTCCCTTTCATGCTAAAAGAGCTTAATAAACAAATTAGGTTGGGTGATGTTTTATTTTTCTCTTTCAGAGTGTTAAGAAAGCTTCTGTTACTAAATGAAGACAGGAAGGACGGTTAAGCATAAAAAGAGGGATAAAATAATCACATGTTGCCTCATTTTTTACATTTGCAGGGGATTAATAATCTTCCTGCTAAACAGTTATACACTAGAATGTATTATTAAAGCAGTAGAATCATGGCAAGTGCTGATGACAAAGGACAGTTTGGAGGGTTTTATTTGAATGTATCCTAATCAAAAAGTAGCAAAGACTTTTTTTAAAATCCCCAAATGTGACTTCTGTGTACAGTCATAATTGATAGGACACCTTGATAGTGCTCGAAAGTGAAGCAAAATCATAAAAGTGTGAGCAATTCAGAGGCATAAAGTGATTTTTTTCCCCTGTATCTATCCTTTAATATTTTTCCAAATAAAACACAAGATTGGGGCAGCCTGGGTGGTTCAGCGGTTTAGTGCTGCCTTCAGCCCAGGGCCTGATCCTGGACACCTGTGATCGAATCCCACGTCCGGCTCCCTGCATGGAGCCTGCTTCCCCCTCTGCCTGTGTCTCTGCCTCTCTCTCTCTCTCTCTCTGTGTGTCTCATGAATAAATAAATAAAATCTTAAAAAAAAAACCCACAAGATTAAGTAATTTATTTTGTTGCATGATTTATTTATGGGCTGAAACACAGCAAACAGCATAGAAAAGGCATAGTCCCAGGCATCAACTTAAAAGATAAAAGTCATTACATTTTATTAGAGAGAGACATATGAAAATGCCAATGTGAACTGTAAGGAAAAGCAAAGTACTAGCTCACAGGTCCCAAGTCTGAGTTAGACTTGGTGTTTCTAACTCCCCTTTAGGGGAATGATAGGCCTGAATTTAATTAGAAATCTGTTTTTTTAAGATTAAAGTTGTGAAAAAGTTAAAAGGTTGGATCATGCAAAAATAAAAATGACTCTGAGGATCTTAGGGAATTTGAACTGGTAAACTTAGATTTTTATTTCCTGCCAACTGTTTGCGAGAGGATTAAGAGATGTACAGGAATTATTAGTTTTAGATAAAAGCCAGCGTTTTATAAAGCAATTAATTTTTCATTAGTTCCACATAATTTTGGCAAAAAATAGTTTTGTTCCAATAAAGCTATTACA
The DNA here is from genome assembly GCF_053574225.1 of Canis aureus. Taxonomy (NCBI): domain Eukaryota; kingdom Metazoa; phylum Chordata; class Mammalia; order Carnivora; family Canidae; genus Canis; species Canis aureus. The sequence continues at coordinate 27,525,856 of NC_135632.1, read as the reverse complement.
TTTCAAGAGGTTACTCTAAAATATAGCCATTATCTTCGCATTAATTTAACCAGATTTATAATAGGCTAAACTACAGGCAGGAAAGCAGTAATAGTTTTTTACAGAATATATTAGAATTAAAAGGAAAAAATTAAGATGAAAAATATTTTTAAAACAGGTCATAAAACTTTTAAATTTCTAAGCATGGTTATGCATTTATTTAAAAGACACTCTCCTATAATGTTTGTTAAGCAGATAAAATGAATTATATAAAGTCCACCTTAAGTTTTTTCATGGGGTTATCTTGGGACTGTCAAAAATAAGTATTTTTGTTACAATAAATTTGTTTTATATTACATTAAGGAAAACATACTTTAAAGGCTGAAAAAGCAAAACTTGTTAGCACTGAAAACTTTATCCGCAGAGCCAAAAACTCCCCTTCCTAAAGTTTGAACTACATTTAATGCACCTACAAAATTCCACTTAGATGACACTTCACCCAGATTGGTGGAGTGTTCTCACCTCCAGTTTGAGTTCTTTAATTCTTGCTGGAATGACAAAGAAGTCTAGTTTAGTCAGGATAATAGAAGTCTTGACTGGAGACTGTTTCTTGTCTGTTTACCTCCAAATAGGCTAATGGTTACCACTCCATCTCCACTACCATCCTCCCACTCCAGCCCACAACCACCTCTCTCCAGCTCACTGCAATGTTCTCCTACTAACTCCCTCAAACCCCATGCTTGTCCCTCAACCCCACTCAGGTTCCATACTGGGAGCAGAACATTTTTGTTAAATGTGTAAATCAGGTCATGTCACCATTAAATTGAAAATCTTCCATTGGTTTCCTTTGCATCTTGAGAAAAGTCTCATCCCTTTCCTTGGCCTACAGAACCCATGACTTTTATTTCTCTCTTCTGAGTAACACATTCTTCTTCCAGTCAGTTCATCCTGACCCCATGAGGTTCCTTCAAGTGCTCTGCAGCCACCCCCAGTCACATACCAGGTGCTAGGTAAATGCTGAACCCTGATGTTACCACTACTTTGGTTTTAAGACATTTGTCCCAATATGTTCTTTTTTTTAATATTTTATTAATTTATTCATGAGAGATATACAGAAAGAGAGGCAGAGAGAGAAGCTGACTCTCCACAGGGAGCCCGATACAGGACTTGATCCCAGGACCCTGGGATCAAGACCTGAGCCAAAGGCAGATGTTCAACCACTGAGCAGCCACTGAGACTTTCTGTCAATCTAGTTTTCAAATTTGTTGCCTGCTTTTGTGCCTCTTTTTGCCCTTTAGACTAGGCATCCAATACACATTCATGTAGGATCTTAATACCTCCTCAAACACCACTTTGTTACATACCCTTCCCAATTCAGTGTAAGCCCAGAGTCTTCTACATCAGCATTGCTCAGATAGGAAGTACATTTGCTGTTCATACCAACCATGGTGGGGCCAGGGAAGTACCACATTCTAACACTAAACTCTTCTCTGAAGATTGTGTTTGCACTTACATTGTCTGCCTGAGAGATCATTAGGTCTTTGAGGGTAAGGAATGTACTTACTTATTTAGGTCATGTTAGTAGTATTCTGAGGACTTAACAGATGTCATATCCAACATGGGCTCAGCTTGGGACACAGTAGGACCTTGTGATGAGCTGGCTCAGAGAGGGGCATTAAGGCAGGACTGAGGAAACCAAACTAGGAGGAGGGTATATCATTCATTCACTTACCATCCACACAGCAATTTCCATGTCCTAATAGAATGAAATGAATAAAACATAGCTACTTACTTACTATTTCTTTTCAAATTCTTGGCATCCTATCATCATGAACATGATGCACATACACATACACACATTTTTGCTTCTCTGGTCAATATCATTAAATTCACTTTTAAAAGAATAGCAGTTCAGTGTGTATGTATATAGAAACCTCAAAAGAAAAAAAAAAAAAAAAAAAAAAAAAAAAAAAAAAAGAAACCTCAAAAGACAAAATGGAGAAACAATGAAAACTAATAATAGAATCCAATTAAATACTACATTACTGGATAAATGCACAAAAATCAATTTAATTCTTGTATACAAATAATAAGTAAACAATAACCAAGTAGAAATTATTCCCATTTGCAATACAATAAAAAGTATATAATAGTCAATAAACCTCATAAGAAATATGTATAAAGAAAACTAAATTTTTGAGGCACATAAAAGTCTTGTGTAATTTAAATGGTATATAATGTTCTTGTATCAGAAAAGCTCATATGAATTATCAATTGGCCCCAAAACGATTTAGAAATATGATGTGATGTCAATTAAAACTCTCTAAAAATTTTTGGAATAAGACAAAACTATGTTCTCGTGAAAGGACAAATGGGGAAGAATACCTCCCAAAATGGAAAAGAATAATTGTGTTATTAATTGCTGCATCAAAAAATTACCCCTAGGGACGCCTGGGTGGCTCAGCAGTTGAGCGTCTGTCTTTGGTTCAGAGTGTGGTCTGGGTCTGGGGATCGAGTCCGACATCAGGTTCCCTGTGGGAACCTGCTTCTCCCTCTGTCTATGTCTCTGCTTCTCTCTGTGTCTCTAGGGAATAAATAAATAAAATCTTTTTTAAAATAACCCCCAAATTCAGCATCTTAAAACAACAAACTTTTTATTTTTTTTCAGCTTATGTGAATCAGATATCCAAGCTTGATTTAACTAGATACCTCTGATTCAAGTTCTCTCACAAGGCTGCAGTCAAGGTATTAGCTGGAGCTGTGATCTCATGAAAGGCTCAACTGGGGTAGGATCCACTTACAAGCTCGCATATGTTAGTTGGCAGAATTCACTTCCTTTTGAGCTGCTACACTAAGGGCCTAAATTCTTCACTAGCTTTTGTCAGGAGACTACCCTCAGTTCCTGGTGACATGGCCCTCTCCATAGAGCAGATTAGGGCAAGACAGCTGGCTTCAAAATAAGTGAGAAAACAAGAAAGAGTATCCAAGATGGAAGCCATACTATTTCTGTAACTTAATATCAAAAGTGACATGCAATTACCTTTATCACATTTTATTCACTAGAAAGTCATTACATCTAGTCCACCTTTAAGGGAAGGAGACTATCCAAGGGCATGAATACCATAAGGCAGGAATCATAGGAGGCCATCCTAGAGGTTGCCTACCCTAATATTTAAGGGTAATTTGTACTGCTATGATTGAAACATATTATAAAGCTATAATAATTAAAACAGTATATAACTGATGGCAGAACAGACATTACTCAATGAAGCAGAGTAGAAACCCCAAAACAAATGAAAGTATATATAAGCATTTAGTACATTAAAATAGTGATTTCCAAATCAATGGGAAAAGGATAGATGATTAGTCAAATTGTGCTGAAAAAAATTGGTTAACTGTTTGGGAAAAATATCTATATTGGATCTTTACTTCACTCCATAACCAAAGTAAGTCCCAGGAGTTTAAAGAGTTAAATATATACATTCAAGATGGGACATAAATTGATCTTCAATTCCATTAGTAGTGATTTTATTTCTTTTTTTAAAGATTGTATTTATTTATTCATGAGAGACACATCCCTGTGATTTTTTTTCTTAAGCTGGGTTAGGGTACATGGATATTTCTTCTACAATACCAAAACATTCAGGGACATCTGGGTGCTTTAGTGGTTTAGCGTCTGCCTTTGGCTCAGGTCATGATCCTGGGGTCCCGGCATCCAGTCCCACATCGGGCTCCCAGGGGGACCCTGCTTCTCCCTCTACCTATGTAAAGAAAATCTAAAACTTTCAGCTCACCACACATCAGGCATTGCTATAAGCACTACACATACATTAATTTACTTAAACTTCGGAACTAACTTAAAAGAGAGTCCTATTATTTTCCCCATTTTAAAATAAGACACAAGATCTCATGACTTGAAAATTCATGTGCATTATATTACTCATCTATTGCTACAGAGCGAATTACCCCCAAACTTAGCAGTCTCAACCAACAAACATTTCTTACCTCACAGATTCTAAGTCAGGAATCCAGAAGCAGCTTAATTGTCTGGTTCTACCTCAGGGTCTGTCACAGTGTTTCACACCTTGGGCTGTGGTCATGTGAAGGCTTGAAGGGGCTGGAGAATCTGCTTCCAACCTGACTTGCGTAGCTGTTGGCTCAAAGCCTCCATTGGCTTCCTCACTGGCTGCTAGGAAAAGCCCTCAGCTCTCCATCACATGGAGCTGATTGAGTATACTTATGGCATGGCAGTTAGCTTCCCATGAAGGGAGAAATCCAAGAGATGGAGAAAGACACAAAAGATTCAATGTATTTCATGATCTAGTATCAGAAGACACATTCCGTCATTCCTACAATATCTACTCACTAGAAGCAGATGACTAAATTCAGCCCATACTCAACGGAAGGGGAATTAGGCTCCACCTTATGATGAGAAGTGTCAAAGAATTTGTGGACTTATTTTTAAACCACCACATTCATGAAATCAGACTCAGAAATTTGTGTTCTCAAGCGCTATGTACACTGCCTCTCTTATATTATTCTTTATGCCAGTTTCTATGTGTAAAATATTTCAGAATAGTTTAAAGGTTAAATATAAAAATTAAAACCATTAAATAAATCATAGGCAAATCTTTTTAAATGTTAGGATGGGTAAAATCTTTCCAAGCATGATATCCAAAGTAGAAGCCCCCCTACCCCCAAAAAAGGGAAAGACATAACTACATTAAAAATAAAAGGTGTTTGCATTCAAGAAATCACCATCAAAAAACTTAAAAGTCAAATAGAAAACTTAGAAAAAATATTTGCAGTGTATACGACAGATGAAGAGTTCCTGTCCTCAATATCAAAGGGTGCTTTAAAATCACTAAGAAAAAGATATATACATTAATACAATATAAAATTGACATAAATAGGCAATTAAAAAGAAGAAATAGAAAATGTCAATAAACACATTAAGGAAATATTCAATTTATTTGATCTTTGGTAATCAAAGAATAGCAATTAAAAATGAGATCTGTATGTTCTTCCAAGTTGATAAAGATTGAGAAAAGTACTGCATTTTCAAGATTTGGAGGGAAAGGGAATTTCATACATCCACAGGGTGTATACAGTGGTATTCGAACGGAAGTTTTCAAAATATGCCAAAAACCTTAAAGAGCTGTATTCCTTTTCACACAACAACTTTACTTCTAGCAATTTATCTTAAGAACTAATTGGACAAAGATATATAGAGAGAGATGCTTATCACAGCATTTTTTATTTTACAAAAAAAAAAAAATTAAAACAACTCAAATGTCCAAAAACTGAAGGTTTTGTTACATAAATGATGATACGCTGGTGAAGGATGGAATATGATTCCATTAATAACTGACATGGAGGCAATTCATGAGGTTAAATGAATAGCATTTAAAATGGCATATAGCATGGTACAATTTTGGAAGAAAGCATGTTAAACTGTATTGCACAGAACATATGTTAATAGTGTCAAAATGCTATATAGAGTAAAATGTTAATAGTGTTATCTTCAGATGATACAATTTTGGATAACTTTATACTTTCCTGTATTTATTCCTGTTTTTAAAATACTACCTGTGAAATAAGCCCAAATTATAAATCCAAAGTTATTTCTTCACTGACCCCTCCATCTTTCTCCTTTCTCCCTCACTAACTGAATAAATGATAGAAGAGGCTGGAACCTGTTATTATCAGTTAATAGTCATTAACCCGTCACCTCAGCACAGCCTCTGTAATTTGCATAATAAAGAAATGAGTCTGAAATCCCTTGCCCAGAGATCTAAATCTGCTGCAATGAACCTACTAGAGTTCTGCTTTGAAGCTAGAACTTTAGGCAGCATATCCAAAACGATGATTTGTTCACTTTTAAAGCAAGTGATCAAAAAACCTACATGAATGTTGAATCTGTCTTACACACCTAAAAAGCTCACAGTAGCTTTTTTCAGTGTAGGCTATCATTTCTCAAAACTGCATCTACGTTTTGCCTCTGTCGTTTTAGAGATGGTTGAAGGTTTCATTTTGAATATGAAAAATTTTAGACTGCATGCAAAGGTCTACAATTTACAGTCAATCATTCATATTGAAAGGGAGCCAGAGCCAAATTGATGATCCGTTTATTACTCTTCCATTCTAATGGATTAATGTTTTTAATTAGATTATCCAAATTCTGGCAAACTTTCTATCAAGAAAAACAAAGTCCAAGAAAACAGGTAACCATTTTTTGATACAAAAGGAGAGTCTTATTAAGTTCAATATTTTAAAAAGTCAAAAACAACTACATAAATTGCATAATAATAAAAGACACTTCAAAAGGCAATGAACAACATAAAGACACCATTCACTTTTTTTAGAGTATTCCTAATTTCAAAAAGCAAGACAGAATTTGCAGTACTTTGTAAATTTTAAGAGGAAAAATTCTAAATTATGATTGCCAAGAAAGAATAAGTGATTTCACCTTCTTTAATTAATACAATTCCATAAACTCCTTTATTCCTATAAGGCAGCACATACCAGATGAAACCGATATAAACTTACAAAGACTTTTTGAAATTATTTGTTTACTCATTTGGGAAGATTTGTTTATGAATGACTTGCTAACATTTTCCTACATTATCATTGATTATCTTTGGAAGAGATGTATTTGCAGAATGGTGCTTGTCCTTTCAGAACATTGAAAGAAAGTTTTCATCCTTTTAGAGCTATCAATTCCCACTGAGAAACAACACCCTTGATGGTATTAAATAAATAATAAGAATAAAGTTATAACATCCAATGCTTGATTCAGCACATGGCTTAATGAGTTGTAAGGTACTGTTAAGTGCTTTGAAATCTTCAGAGAGTTGGAAGGACAATATACTATAACACCCATCTGGAACATAACATCATCTTATTAGAGATTAATACTTCAATTTTTCATTTTATTTCAATATTTTCACTTTGATCTCTTTTGCACTACCTACCTATATTTCATGGAAACAGCTAGAGTTTAAGATAATATGGAAATAAGTAAAAATTCTAAGGAGCTTAGAAATATTTCGGGGTGGTACTTTCTATCACTGGCATTTAGTAAAAGCTTATTGCATTAAATTGAATAGCATGGAACTAGTACTTAAAAGGAGCATCTGTTACACAGTAGAAACAAGCTAAGCATCAGGAGATGAGGGCCTCTTATTTCAGCTCTCTTTTCACTACCTGCGGGACCACTGGCTGATCATATACCCGGTCTGAGTCTCAGTCTTCTCATCAAAAAGTGATAGTTAATGAGATCATCTCCAGCTGCAATATTCTTTGAGCACATGAATTGCAAGTTGAGAAAGACCTATATCTGAAAACGTCCAAGCAGGGTTGCTTATGCTACAATATAGAGGGACTTCCTTAGAAATCCCAACCTAAGAGCATCCAATCTATGAGAACTCCAAGCTCATACACTGAGAAAACTGAGTTATCTCCCAAGGAAGATAAAACAATCACCTTCAAATATCAATTCACCTTGACTAATGACATAATTTGTTCAAAATGCTTTTAGAATCAAAACAGAAATCTGGCCCAGAGTTTACCCATCCCAAACCAAAGAAATGTATTTTCTATGATTGAATATATCAAAGATTGTCATCTGCAAGCTATACCTAAGTCCCCAAGGGTTAAGTTAGGTGGAAAATAAAAATAAACAAAAGGTTTTCAGTAATTATTTGACCTAACAGCTTCTTTCCTTTTAAATATCATCAAGAATTCATTTCACAAAACTAAGTAGGAGAGTTTTAAAAAGTCTGTTATGATTTCACTCCCGGTAGGTCCTCCTCCTGAGATGAAAATGTTGAGGGCAATTTTTTTGTTGTTGTTTTGTTTTTGAGACTTTGGTAGTGCACAAAGTTCTGCCTCCCCTGAGAAATGAGTTCACTTCCTCCTTTTCCGATGGCTGATTTGTAATTGATCATGCCTCCCTCTTACCCACCCTCCCCAGAAGCTTAGACATAGGGTTGAAACTCAATCACAGAAGCCAAATGAATAGTTATAGTTAGTGTATTTACTTTGTCCTTTTTTCTATATCCTTCTTTGTTATTTTCTGAGCCTTTTTGCTAAGCCATTTTATATAAGTCATTGCAAACTCTTGGAGAGAAATGAAGTATAAATAAATACAATGGTAGAATGAGTGTAACATATAAAAATTACAGTCTATATCCAAAGAACAACATTCTTCACCCCTGTACAAGAATATTAAAATTAAAAGTGAACTTATTTGGAAGTGAACTGCATGATATCAGCAAAATTTAAACAAGTAATTTGTTTATTAGATGTTCATCAAGTGTCTTAATTCATTTTGCTTTATTAATCTCTCAGGGAAAATTGAGACCTCTCTGAACACGTAAAGTGCGCAATTAAATATCTTGTAAAGATACATATGACTAATTTTTAAGTGAATGTGTACCTTCAAAGTGAAAGCAAAACCCTTTAGAACCATAGAGGCTGTTTTATCTAGGGAAGTATTGGCTGCTCTAACGAACCCAAAATGTATAAAGACTCAAACACCTTTGAAGTTTATTTTTTTCCTCACCTAAGAGTCTGAGGGAGTTTTTCCTAGTTAGCAGGCGGATCTTTATATAAGGCTTTAGGGACTTGGACTCCCTCCATCTTTGGCTTCGCCATCCCCTAGGGCATCCAGCTCAAAGAAAGGAAAGAAAGCGTAAAGCATTGGCTTGATACAAATATAGTGTATCGTTCTCACTCCTATTCCATTGATGAAGACTAGTCAGGTAACCACATCTAGATGTAAAGCAAGAGAGGGTGGTTGGGGGGAGGTTAGGGAGTCAGAACTAGGAAAGGTAGCTCAGGGCTATGTGATTGCCTTCCAGGAACGACTCTATAAGGTGGAAAGGGAACACATAAACATTTGTCGGCAGCTTGCCCTGCCCACTACAGGTTCATGCCTCTCCATTCTTTGTGTTCTCTTTTTCCAAACTCTCTATTCTCTATGCAAAGAAAGACACTCAAACACAGAGTGGCCATTTGGCAGCGTAGCTTGCTCCATGTCAGACTAGGGTGCTGGCAGAAAAGAACTGCTGGTAAAAGGCAGTTATGCAGAATCAGGAAATCACACCAAAGACTGAAGAGACCAGAGTCCAGACAGAGATCATTGAATGGATATCTTCCTTCTAAGTTGTTGAGTCCATGAGAACCAGATAAACTAGATATTCCAGGACAGACTCCATCTCACTTTCTTTTCATCAGTGAAGGTTCTTTAAGAATTTGCTACAAAATATTATACCTTGAAAGATTTTTCTTATAACCCTAAATAATAGTCTTAAATAAATTTACAAATCAGAAAATTGACTTTATCAAACCATATATCCCGATGTTTATTCAGGAAATATGTTTATCACCTGGGTTATGGGTTTAGCTCAGCTAATAGATAGCTGTGTAACTTTAGACAATCCACTTTACTTCTATGCACTCAGTCTTCATTTAAAAAAAGAAATCAAGGGATTGAAACAAATGGTCATTTATGTCCAACTACATAAGATCCAAGTGAAAAACTTTGCCATTTGAATGGCAATATAAAGCTAATTCGCCTTGAACATATTTTAAGCTTAATATATTCTATCATCAATGATAAATCAAGCTATTGTAATAAATACATCCAATGACTGTATTTTGAGCAAGTAATGACTTGTTAAATCCAAAACTTGCCTATAGTGGGGGCTTTTCTTTCCATATACCAGACTGCATTTAACGAAATGCTAAATCTACTGCTATGGAATAAGTAGAGTCTACATAGGTCTTTTATCTCTTTGCAACCATGACATCGCATTTAAATTAATCATATGAAGCTTCCTGCACAACTTCTTAACCTAGTTGTCTAAAAAGAGAATACATTAATCAAAATGTGTTATAAAAGTAAATACCAGCCTTCGCCCACTGGGTGTTTTTTGGGCCAGTTAGAATGTCATTTCAGTAAATGGCCAAACGCCTAGCTTAGTGAACTAAATCATAATCTAATTGCCCAATTGAATAACTCTGCCCTCCTTAAGCAGCACCCTGCTGCAGCAGGGGCATACGTCCTCTCTACTCACTCTCCCTGAGAAGAGTCCATGGTTGGAGAACTGTCCCACTCACTTCTCCACAGTCTTCTAAGAACTTCATCAGAGTTCAATATCCATTGTGCCACCCCTACAAGTAGCCTTAAAAAGCATCCCTCAATATCTAACTTTCAATCTGAGACCTGGATAGCAAATCTTTGGCTTTGGCTTTATTTAATTTCCAAACTCACTGGAGACACTTGACGCAATCCCAGAAACTAGCAGGAGTCATGAAAGAGGGAGGAGTCAATTCTACCTGGGTGAGGGGTCAGGAGAGGAAAATTGAGAAAAGGTTTTATAGGTAAAATAATACTTGGAATGGCTTTTCAAAGACAGGAGGGGCAAGGAAGTAGACAAGAAGATAGATGCATAGGCTAGAGAAATAAACCAGGACCAGATCATGAAGGATCTGGTACCAGAGGCTAAAGAATTTGAACTCCATCCTGTGGATAATGGAAAAATCCCTGAAGGTTTCTACCATCAGGGTACTATGATAAAGTTTTGCATTTTACTAAGATTGTTATTTTGGCAACAGTATGGAGGATAAATTATGGGCCAGAATGGAAAACAGGAAGACAGTCAGGAGACAATTGTGGTAGTTATGACAATGCCAGTTTAGCCAACACATTATGACAAAGTTCCTAGCCAGAAGTCACCCTCACCCCAACCCTTAGGCAGGTTCATAAGCAACAGGAAATTTCACACAGACAAATGCTCCTAATTTATACATAGGTGCTTCCAGGCAGTAATGTTAGCTCAAGTTGTATTTATGAAATGCGTAGAGCCAGATGAGAATGCTTTCCTCTTTATTGATTACTTTCAATTACACATTACCTGGGATAGTCTTTTGCCAGATATGCCTTATGATTTAGATCAGTGCTTCCCTATCTGTGGGAGAGGACCAGGCTTTGGGTTTTCTTTTTCCAATTTGTTGCAGACTGACACTTTTGTCTAATACAGTAATGGTAAATTACTAGAAAAATTAAATGCAAAAGCAAAAAGAATTACGAAATGCAAGGCCCTTTTTCAAAATTTACTGAACATAAAACAATTCTGTCAAATTGCTATCAGAGTTTCTGAACATTTACTTCCAGTTTCTGCCACAGACCAGTAGGGGTTTGCAGACTGGCACAAGTCCACAGACCACACTACGAGTAGCCCAGGTCCAGATGGGCATTACAAGAGGTATGGAAGCACAGGAAAATTGATAACCTCCGAGAGAATCACAGACCCCCTCCCTCAGTTTAATCTCCCTGAAGAGACTGAGTAATGATGGTACTAAAACTATTAGACAGAAGTGGTCAGACACAACGTCCACATTTGTATCATGAAACAATTTAAACAAAGCAGTATTTTTATTAGATTTGGGTCGTTGGGGGTGTTTCCCTCCTACACAACTTTGCTTTAAGCAACCACTGAGACCAATATTTAAACATGTTAGCGCTGATGAGCAATGCCAGAAAAAATATAATCAAACAAAGTGACTAAATTAATAATTTATACACTAACAACTATGTGAAAATATAAGGCATGAGGAATTCAATTAGAAAAAAATGTAATCCAAATTAGAGTGCGTCTCAATTAAATTAGATTCCCCAACAGGGCTGTAAGTTTAGTTAAAGCCCATAGCACTACAATGACCTTAACATCACTAATGGCAACTTGACTTAGAGCGTATGTGGTATATTTGAAGCACTTTATAAATACTTATGTGGATGCTGTGCTTAAGTTTAAGTGGTAATAAGACTCATCCCAGATTTCTCTTTATAGTGTAATAATAATAGTTATTTATTGCACATTGGTTACGCTTCAGAGACATTACATCTTTGAATATACCCCACCCCAATAACCCTGTAAATGAAGTATCATATTCTCTTATTTTAAAGATAAGAAAATTGAGGTTCAGAGAGGTAAGTGCCTTGTGAAACGTATACAGCTATGAAGAGTGGAGACCAAGTCGAAACCATATCCCCCTGATGCCAAAGCCTATCCTGCTAGCCAAAATGCTCTGTTACACTTTGCCTGCATCACCAGCTTCGGTGGATCTTTGGCCTGGAGACTGTAGACTGCCTGGATGGGCTGGCTTTTTCAGCTTTATAGACCTCGAACCTTCCTGGGTAATAAAACCCCTGACAAGGTGCCACTATCCAGGGCAGCCCTGTCTCTGTACCTGCTAGTCTTTTTTTCTTTTTTTTAACTTTTTATTTTGTAATAACTTTATACTGATTTTTTTTAAAAGTGGTAGAAATAGTACAGGGGGTTCCCATAAATGCTTTATCCAGTTTCCCCTAATGTTAGCATCTTATGTAACCATAGTACCATTAATAAAATGGGGAAATTAATATTGTTACAGGAGTATTAATTAAGCTATAGCCTTTATTTGAATTTTGGCAGCTTTCCCATCAATGTCATGCTTCCTGTGCCAGATCCAATCCAGGATCCATCATTGCATTTAGTTTCTCTCTTTCTTTAGTGTCCTCCAATCTATGACACTTTCTCTAGTCTTTCTTGACACTTATAAAGAGTACTGTCAGTTATACTGTAAAATATCTCTCAATTTAGATTTGCTGGGTGTTTTGTTAAAGTTATGGATTTGGGGAAAAGATACCACAAGGGTATGTGCCCTTCCCATTTGTATTATGCCAGAAGATACATGCTGTCAATATGTCTTATTATTAGTGATATTAACCTTAATCGCTTGATTAAGGTGCTGTCTCCCAGATGTCTCCACTGGAAAGTTACTATTTCTTCACTGTACAATTAATAAATATTTATTTGGGGGAAGATGCTTTGAGATCATCCCCTGCCTTTTTTATGTTGATATAATAGTTTTCTTGTTAATTTTCACATTTGTGACACTGACTTTAGAGTCACTCTTCTATGTGACTCTTCTATGAAGAGGATGGTTGGAGTGGATGATCAAATCTACCCATTCTGAGAAGGAAGAGTAGCCTCTAAGGGACTGGTTGAGGGGTAGAGAGGAAAACCAAAAATGGTCAACAGAGAAAAAAATAAAGCCCTAGAGAACCCCAAGAAGAGATTACAAGTTGTCCTGCACCCCATTTTTCAATATTCTCTTATTCCTGCAGTAATTTAATCCCCACTCATCCTCAAGTTTTAGCAAGACTTACAGTTTGAAATTATATTTCCCAGCTTGCTATGGCCCTGTGACTAAGTTTTCAACAATGCCATGTGAGCAGAGAGTGCTGAGTGCACACCATCAGAGGACATGTCTTGTCCTATTTTCTTCTGTGACCTAGAACAGGACTTCTTACTCATTTTGTATCATGGACCAGTCTGGCATGCTGATGAACTCCCCAAAACCTTAACAGAATGATGCTTTAAATACATAAAGGTACAAAAGATTACAAGGGAAATCAATCATAATGAAATACAGTTGTAAAATATTTTTTAATGCATGATACACTATGTCTTCTTTGTTGATATATTACATACAAAGATTTAACAAGGGGATCTAAAACATTGTTTTACAATAATGAATAGGGATGCCTGGGTGGCTCAGTGGTTTAGAGCCTGCTTTCAGCCCAGGGTGTGATCCCGGAGCTCTGGGATCAAGTCCCACATTGGGCTCCCTGCATGGAACCTCCTTCTCCCTCTGCCTGTGTCTCTGCCTCTCTTTCTCTCTCTCTCTTTCTGTGTCTCTCATGAATAAATAAATAAAATCTTTTAAAATTTTTTAATAAAGTGATGAGTATAAATGGCAATTTGAGATACCTGCAGTAACTATAATGTGATATGAAAATACCTTGACTTCTATAGGTAACAAAGTCACTATCCTGCTAATACTACTATGGTTTCTGTGTGTAACTGAGAGATATGCCACAATTCCATTAAAGATTTTCCTACTCACATTCACAGACATCCTGAATTCCATCCACCATCCCCAAAATAGAGGATGCTGGAGCAACAAGATAGAAGAAATCTGAGACCCTGGATGACCATGGAACAGAACCACCTGTCTGCCCTAGACTCTCTCCCTATGGACCTCTCAAAAAGAAAGAAATTTCTATATTGTGTGAACCACTTTGCCATGCCTTTTTCTGTATATATCTCTTAGCTATTATAGTTGAGCTGTGGGGCACCTAGGTGGCTCAGTCAGTTGAGCATCTGACTCTTGATTTCAGCTAAGGTCATGAGCTCAGAGTCGTGAGATCAAGCCCCGTGTCAGGCTCTGTGCTGGACGTGGAGCCTGCTTAGGATTCTCTCCTTCTCCCTCTGTCCACCCCCACCCCCACCCACGTCCTCTCTCTCGCTCTAAAAAAATAAAATAAAATAAAATAAATAGTTGAGCTGTACTCCAACTCAGTAGTTTTCAATTTTTTTAATCCTTAGACTCCTTTACAATCTTGAAAATTTTATCAATGACCTGAATAAAATATTTACAGTGTTAGAAATTAAACTGAAAATTTATTTCTTAGTCATTAAAAAATAAGAATAACAAACCCATTACATGCTAACATAAATAACATTTTTATGAAAACTAGCTGTATTTCCCAGAACAAAAACAAAATAGTGAAAAGAATAGGCATTGTTTTGCATTTGTGAAAATCTCTTTAGTATCTGGTTTAATAGAAGACATCTGGGTTCTCATATCTGCTCCTCATTCACTGTTTTTATTTCATTGCTTTGGTTGAAGTATATGAAGAAAATCCAGCCCCACACAGGTATGGGAAAGAGAGGAGTTTTTTAATAGGCATTTCAGATATGTGGGCATTCTTTTTGGATACTATATGAAAACTTGGCTAGCAGTAGCTTCTTAAGTTTGTTGTGATGTGTAATCTGAAACTATTTCACTGAACTTTCATACTCCACCACATTAAAATCCTTTAGTCTGTAACTTGAATGGTTCTCTAACCCCTATGCAATTTTGTAACATCACGAGTTGGTCATTTTGAATATATTGGCTCACTGAGTTTTGCAGATCTTCTGAATGTTGACACATGTCATTATACCAGATCAGAAAATCAAAAAATCACATTGGTTAACATTACCGTGGATCTCATCAAAAAAAAGTTTTTAAGAATTGAGAAGCTGTCAGGCTCATGGTGGTGGATATAAGTCTTCCAAAATTATAATTTTCACTTGAAAGCTCAAATGTCATCATTGGCAAAAAATACTGTCAGTTGTTTTCCTTGAAGTGACAGCCTTACTTACTTCATTTTTGAGGAAATGTCTGCCAAACACCATCGCTTGTCTACCAGTCATTCTTTCAAATAAAAATGATTTTCCATGAAAAAGTGGCTAATTCATCTCACAGCTCAAACAATTGCACAAGTCCTTTCTCTTGAGACAATCATCATGTCACAGACATGCCTTTTGTATGCTTCTCATTTTGTCACCCAGAATTTTAAAAACACAGACCCACGGGTCCAAATTCGATAAAAATTAATTTTATGTTATTAATACATTTAATAAAATTTCTCTTTCTTTATCAAGGAAATTCTTAAATGAAACTGGCTTTTTATCTATATGCTGTAAGTGTGTGGCAGTGAAGAACACTATCACTGCTGATATTTTGGCATCACGGCTTTGATTCATGCTGAGGCATCAGCAGTTTTGCCCATCTTTGCACCATCAGTGGGAATGTCAACACAGTGAAAAAGCCAAATAAAATCTTAGCATGATTATGAAAATAGGTTGACCTGCAGAATGCCTGAAAGAGTCTAAGACCCATGAGGACTCAGGAACCTGAATTTGAGAACCACTGTTCTAACTAATGTGACTTCCAGGCCCTAAAGCAGGCAATAGAATGGATGGGTGTTGCTCTGGGAAAAGGGACATAAAGTAACAAGAAATGAGTCAATGTGATGTGTGATGCTCTTAAACCACAGTGCTAGCCAGGCCAATCCCTGGGACAGTAGAGAACTTGATTCTGCAGGCTGCCCCTGAGTGGGCCAGCACCTGCATCTCCTTAACTTCTTTGATCACTCCTGTCAAAGTTTTACCTAGCCAGGTTAATAGTGTGGAGATCTGGCCCTCATTTTTCTTATTGTTTCATCCATGTAGCATTACCCCCACATGCCACTTCTTTTCCAACTGTTTTCTGAAACTGTTCACAACTTTACCTCTGTCCCAGAGTTTTGTAGTGGGATGGGTAGAGCTATGCCATGACCCAGTGTTCAGGCCACTGCTGATCAGTGCAGAGGTAGGCCTCAGACCAGCTGGGCTCATAACCCCTTGCTAAACTTTTGACCTTGAGATTGCAAATTGGTTGGTCTTTCTCCAGATGGGTGGAGCTGTGAGATAGAAACCAGGATTCTTAAACTTGGCATGCACTAGAATCTTATAAGCCAGACTGACGGACCCTACCCCAGATTCTGATTCTGTAGGTCTGGGGTGGGACCTGGGATTTTACATGTCTAGGGAATTCTGAGGTGACACTAACTCTGCTGGTCTGAGGACAGTAGTTTGAGATTGATGTGAAGTTCCAGAACTATGAGGGTTCAAGATCACAGTTCCCATCACATAATTAAAGAAGTTGGGGGGGGGGGTGTGGAGAATCTGTCTAGAGAGGTAGAAGAGAGAAAGAGAGATATAGGGAGAGATGGAGAGAGAGAGAATGAGCCTGAAAAATAGAGATGATATTCCCAGAGACTATCCTAGAGATTTTTTTCTTTTTTTTAATAATAAATTTATTTTTTTATTGGTGTTCAATTTGCCAACATACAGAATAACACCCAGTGCTCATCCCGTCAAGTGCCCCCCTCAGGGCCCGCCACCACCCAGTCACCCCCACCCCCCCCTCCCCTTCCACCACCCCTAGTTCGTTTCCCAGAGTTAGGAGTCTTTATGTTCGTCTCCCTTTCTGATATTTCCTACCCGTTTATTCTCCCTTCCCCTCTATTCCCTTTCACTATTATTTATATTCCCCAAATGAATGAGACCATTTAAAGTTTGTCCCTCTCCGATTGACTTATTTCACTCAGCATAATACCCTCCAGTTCCATCCACGTCGAAGCAAATTATCCTAGAGATTTTCAAAGGCTGTTTCCAGTAGTTTCTGAATTCCAGCCCCACATGCCGGTCTTTGGGATCCTTGAAATCCCCTGTATCCTTATAATAAAATGTGAGTTAAAGTTGGGTTTCTGTCCCTTTAAGCCCAATATCTTCTTAACTTATGTACCCCCCTAGAACCAGCCCCACAGAACTTCAGGGTTTTCCCTGAAGTTCTATTTGGAGCCATAAGCCAAGGAATGGAAATAGAAAAGATGTCATGAAGCCTCTCACAGACACCTGGAACTTCAGCTAACATCTACATCAAAGTTAGTGAAGAAGACCCCTAAACAGTGTTCTCTGCTGTAGCTTAGGAAGTTGCATAATGGATGGAAAGGTAGGCTCTGGGTGAGAAGTCACTCACTCTGCTACTTGCTGGCTGCATAATCATGAGCCAATTACTGAAGCTCTCAAAGCCTTAGTTCCTTAGCTATACAGTGAGGATGACAACTGAACTACCTCACAACTTTCCTGTGAAAATGAAATGAGATATGTAGGGCAGCTTGGTACAACATCTGGTACATGGTGAACACCCAGTAAACATTGATTATGGTTATTACTAATTTTTCTTTCTGGTCTGTTCTTACTGTGATCCTATATCTGTAGAAGCAAATGCATGGAGCCTGGTCTGTCTCTGGTCTCTGTCCTCCGGATTTTGTCTCTTGTTCTTGATCTCTCCACACTGTTATCTCATGCACAGCTGCTGTCCTCAGGTCTAGCTCTGAGGGACCTAGTTGACACTTTCACCAGGAGATGGTTCAGGCCTCCAAGCCATCATGGTTGAAATTCCCTCAAAGGTTGAGAGTCTTCAAGGGAGTGTCTTGGCCCCAACCATCTGGGCAAGATTTCCAAAGAAAAACAAGGCCTAGGAAGGTGAGTTTCAGCAGGCTGGTAACAAGAGTCAGGTTACCAGTACTGAAGATGATGGAAATAAGGTGAGGTAGGAAGAGTTCTGATCCTAGGTTCATGTGTTACAGTGGCTTCTTATGCAAATTCCATGGCTTCAAGGTATGGGCATCTGGGATCAGGTAAAGACTCTGATAAGGGGTAGACCCCACTCTTGTCAGCTAGAACACTAACAATGCCAGACTTTGTCATCACTTGCCACTCGACTATACTGAAAACCAATCATGGTCTTACATTTCTTCTATTTTTAGCTTGATAGGCCCTGTGTCTTAAAAACCCAGGTTAGGTTTGGGGCCAACACCTATAGGAAGCCAACCTTGGCATTCTAATAAGGGACAATGCAGAAAAACTATTAAGCCAAGTTCTATACCCTGTAAATATTTCCATCCATCATCTTTGTCACTCAGAAATCTCTCATGCCCTCATATGCTTCTATAACTCTGTTCTTCTTCCCCTAGTTCATCTGGTTTCCCCTACTATCTTGTTAGCCAATATCTCTATGTTCTCTGGGACAATTTGTCATGATGGAAATATGACTCTCTTGCAGGAAGAGTTTCTCCCTGACAATCTTCTCAAATTGAAGCTATGGATTCTCCCACTATCCCATCACCTCCCCTGAGCTTTCTCATTCAGTCATCACATTCATTCCATAGTTTCAGTACTGTCTATGTATTGATAAACACTAAATTTTTGTTTCCATCCCATCTTTTCCTCTGGCCGCCAGACTCGTATATCTAACTATCCTCGGTAATCCCAAAGTTGTCCCATGGGTGCCCTAAAATGAAATGCTCCAAACTGAACCCCCTAGTCTTAGAACTGCAAACTTATTTTTCCTCCTATGTTCTGTGCTTCAGTATATGGCCACATAGCAAAAATTGAAGCTTTCTGCCAGCAACTAACACCAATTTGCCAGCCAAATGCCAGCTAAGCTATTCATATCTAACCCACAAAAACTGTGAGCTAACATATGTTTATTGTTGTTTTAAGCCATTAATTGAGCCAATTGAGGTAATTTATCATGCAGCACAGACACTGGGGTAGGCACTGGAACACAGTGGTGATGATGAGAAATGGTATCTCTTGCCTTCATGAAGCTTACAGACTACTCACACCCTAGTCTTTCCTTCACAATCACCAACATATGGCACCTGATCACACAGTCTACCATTCCAGACCAAATCTTACATTGTCCAATAAATCTCCATGGGGAGGAGCATTCAATACTCCTGCCACACAGCTCCTGAACTTCTTCAGTTCCTATAATCTACACCTTCTCTATTTTAGCAACCCACTCCTGTGATCATGCTGTGGTCTTGTCCTCACTTATAACTGGGCCATCTGTTAAAAGTTCAACTCTAATATATAACTTTTTTAAACCACAATAACTAGTTCTTCTCACTTGGTTATTTCTCTACTCATACTTGATCTGACCTCCTTAAGAGATCCAGGTCCAGGGAGATCCCCTGTTCCCTCCCACACTATCAACCCCTTCCAAATTTTATACCTTTCTATATCCAGGTTAGATCCCATAGTACGTCACATTAGCCACTTTTCTGCCAGAATTCTCACGTAACCTTTCCTTTTTGTATCCCAGACTTGGATATTTTCCACACCTATTGGTGCTCCAATCATCCTGCACAGCATTAACCCTCACCCCCCCAAAGACTGCCTACAATAAATACCTGCACGCCCATCTCCAAAGATTTTTTTCCTGGCTATGGAGAGACTCTACCAGAGCACATGGGGCAAGTTAGAAGTGCCGAGTTAATATTCCTGGAAGCAGCCCTCAACTAATAGTGGGTGAGGAGATACAGAAAACACCACGTTTGTCAGCCACAGCTGATCTTTACCATTGACCAGAAATTCTCCTACTCGTACTGGCCATCTCTGCTTCTCACTTCCTGGTGGCTAGCCCAAGGAAGGAATGTCCTCACTCACCCTCACAATCTCTCTTTCTGCTTGACAGATGAAGTGGGAAAAATCCTGTAAGAATGTCATTAAATTTCTTTTCCCATGCTTCTCCTCTGCTAACAAAACAAACAAACAAAACAAAACAGAACAAAAAAGCAGCCTTTCTTCTAGCCTCTTTCTCTCACCCATTTCCAGGAAAATGTTTCTCTTCTATGCATAGCTAAACTTTCACCAGGACTCTGGATCCCATTGTCCCCCACCTCGCCTTCATTATGAAAGGTCACAAATCACCCCTGAGATGGAAACATCTCAGCTGTCATTGTAATTCACCTACCACCAGCATCTAATGTGATTGGCCACCTCTGAAATTCTTTCCTCCTTGTGTCTATGTCATTCCTCTCTTGTCATTTTCCTTTTGCATCTCTGATCACTCCCGTTCTGTTTCCACTAATCAGACACCTCTTAAATTTCTCTCCACCTACTTGCATTCTCATGGCCGTGATGCTAGTTTAGAATACCACCATCTCAAACCAAGGTTGCCGGGTGATTCCTCTACTGGCTCCCCCTGTCCCACTTCATCCTCCAGCCTTAATCTATTCTCTAGACCGTAGCCAGGGTGCTCTTTCTTTTATGAGGTCACTGACCATCTATCGGTGACTCTTCATCAGTTGCACCTGATGGATGTCAAAGTTAGCAGCAGAGGTAGGAGGTATTAAAGCTGGTCCCCTCCCTCACCCTGCTCTGCCTTGGAGATATGCAGTGCTTTTCCACTGATGAACTGCTGGTTCTATCTTGGAAAAATCTCATTTATGGCAGTTATGCTTGAAAACCAGGGCTTTTAACCAACCTCATCTGACTTTCTAACCCAGCAACAAGTGTGGAACACTGCATACATGGAACCATCCTTTTGTCTCACATCTAAGCCCTAAGCCCAGCACATCAGCTGCAACTGCCTGAAACATTACCTTCAGATTGGTATTGAGACACAATTGTTAAACATTTCAATGCTCATGTCTTTTAAGTCTGCAAGAGAAATCATGTGCTATGCACAAGAGTAAATTTGAAAACAGTTATAAAAGCTCATACTTTTCTTTTGATTTTGGTCAACTAAGAATTTCAAAATTGGATTTTGGATTTGGATTTTCCCCCCTAAAATGTTAGTTTTCTACTGCTTCATACCAAATTACCATAAATTTAGTAGCTTAAAGCAATGCACATTTACTATCTCTGCTTCTGTAGGTCAAGAGTTGTGTAGAGCTTAGCTGGTTCTTCTGCTCAGGGTCTCATGAAGCTGCAAGGTAGGTGATGGCTAGACTGCATTCCTCTGGGAGCTCTAGATCACATAGTTGTTAGCAGAATTTAGTTTTGTGCAGATTAAGGATTAAGGTTGCTGCTGCCTTGCTGGCTGTCAATCGGGTGCCTTCTTAGCTCCATGAAGGTCCTCCTAGTTTCTTGCTACATGATCCTGACCCTCTCACCTCATGGCAGCTTACTACTTCAAAGCCAGTGGAGAGCGTCTCCAGCCTGCAAAGAGTCTTAGAAAATACCATATAACCAAGAAGCCACTTTTGCCATATAAAATAACTTAATTGAAGGAATAACTGTCCCATTATATCCACAGATCCTGCTCATACTCAAAGGGAAAGGATTATAGAGTGCATGTACCCCAAAGAGCAAGAATCTTGGGGGCCATTTTAGAATTCTATAGGCCACACTTAATCTTGAGTTTTTATCTATTATGTAAAAAATTTTGCACAACTCTATTGATTCTGAAATGTATCTCAAATATTTTGGAAAATAAGTTACACAGAATTTTAGGAGAACATCTCATATTGCATGGCAGATTGATTCTAAAAATGGCCCACCTCAATTATTCCCTTCCCTTTATCCATACCCCATGCAGCATGACATTAAAGCTCCTCCTAGAAATGTTGAGACTGTCTTATGTCTTGCTTTGGCCAACAGAATGCAGCTGAAGTAACAGTATGAGAGTATTGAGCCTAATATGAAGAAAATTGCATGTTTTAGTTCTCTTTGTCTTGAAACCACACCATTGCCATGATAACAAGCCCAATATTGCCTTCTACAGAATTATATACCCTGTGGGACAAAGATAAGCTCCCATCTTGGGGAGTCCTAGACCAGCTAACCCTCACTGACCCACCAGCTGACCACAGACTTAGGAGTGGGCTACTCAAGACTAGCCAAGCTCTGTTCCAGATCAACAGAACCTCCCTATAACCCATAAATTCATAAGAAATGATATTTTATTATATTTAAAGCTACTAAAATGTGAAGTTGTTTGTTATACAGCAATAGCTAACTGATGTATGTGGGGAAAGGCAACAAAGGACTTGGCTGTGTGGTGGAAGTAAAGTATCCTAAAAAGGAATAATTCATTCACAGTATCCTCAAATTTCTGGGTTTCATGTAAGAAATCACTGCTGCTGCTGATGGAATGTTTTCAGTCTGTGTGTCTAAGTAATCTTCATTCAAAAGACTGATGTGTGACCTACAGTTCTTTCTACAATGAATAGAGCAATAAAGAGATAGAGAAATCAAATAGCAAAAAAAAGAATTCTGCTGTGCTGTTCTAGACACAGCTGCCCTAATAGAGAAATGTGCAGTTTCTACTTTCCTTGCAGTTTTTCAGTTCAGAATTACTTTAAAATAAATCCCAATGAAAGCAGTAATCAATTATGTCAAGAAGAAAACAAAGTTTGATCTGAAAATACTAACAGAATCTAACGTTTTAGAAATAAATTACTGTGTCATGTCCTGTGGCAACATTGTATCAAATTGCTTAAAGATAAATTGTGCCATCAACTCCTGGATGTCTGCATGTGGATTATCTTTTTTGTAGATTATCAAGGGCAAACATTTAATTTCAGGTTTTTATCCCTCTTCTCCTCAGTGTATTTCTCTACCACCATTTTGAATACTATCAGTCATAGCATAGTAAGGGGACAGAAATTTAGTGAAATACAGTGATAATTCACTTATACTGCATTCTACAAGAATAAGGTGTTCAATACAAGTAATTTTCCAAGATAGCCTAAAAGTGATCCAAGCCCCCCTGCTTTTTAAAAAAGCTGTAACCATTTTGATATAAATTTTGCTAGAACATAATTTACATTTTCTTTCCTTGTGAAACAGAATGTGTTTCACTCCTTAAACCTTTATTATACGAAATACTTTTGTAGAGGTTAAAAGAAGGCAAAGGTGAATCACAGGATTCCAACCTCAAGTGGCTTACAGCTGAAGGAGTGGATAAAAGACATAGATGATTCTAGTGTTAAGATGATTCTAGTGTTAAGGTCATGAGAATAGTAATAAAAGTGAGATATAAAAATCAAAGAAAATATTGAATGGTTTTAGTGACATGAGAGAAGGCTTTGTGGAGTTGGAGCTTGAGAACTTGAGGGCTGGAACTGGGGTGAAGTGAGGCTCTTGCCCTAAGAGCAAAGTTTAAGGAAGTAAACTCAGAATCAAAATATGTAATATTTTAGGAATGCCTGGGTGGCTCAGTAGTTGAGGATCTGCTTTTGGCTCAGGCAGTGATCCCGGGGTCCTGAGATCAAGTCCCGCATTGGGCTCCCCACAGGGAGCCTGCTTCTCCCTCTGTCTATGTCTCTGCCTCTCTCTGTGTGTCTCTCATGAATGAATAAATAAAATCTTTAAAAATAAAAGATATGTAATGTTTTAATGTATAATTTTTAAAAGTCAAAATTAACGCAGAAAATATCTATAATGAACAAAATGCCAAAATTTAATGAAACACTGGTGAGGCTACAGTACCATGCAAAGCCCTATCAGAGTCTGAGGCAAAAGGAAAAATCAATACAAGACTATGGTTTGGGGACTAAAGAGCCCACTAATGAGGAAGTTCTACTATTCTCTGAAATTAGAGTCTATCATGAAAAAATAAGAGTCTACTGTGAGGAATGATAACTTTTGAGATCATTTGCATCTTTTGACAATTTGGGGCACCACACCCTGAGTGGAATATTGAAAAGGTAGATTGCACATGTGTCAGTGACATGCTGATAGGAGCAGATATTGGCCTCAGGCACTTTGTCTTCTAACCAGATAGTATTTTTAGGTGGAATCTAAAACCTGATACCAACCTTCAAGTTGTGAGTCAGAATATTGGGTCAGAACGGTACTGCTCTAATAATAACATTAACGTGTTTTTCTCTACACTTTCTGCTAGAGACAGCTCTCTCTCTAGGTAGCCTGAGGCATCCATCTGCCTTGGGGGGATTTGGGACTGTCAAACAGGAATGCAAAGAAAAAGCAATAGTTTGGCCTCTGACTTGGAAAACAGAATTTTCAAATATGCAGTTAAACTTAAAAGCTGGGCCTTATCAAAACAATAGAAATATCTAAATTCCCTTATCTCCCATTTTAACTTATCAAAAGAGAAGCTGACTCCACATAGAGTCTCAGAGTGCCTTTTACTGTGAAAGTAAGTATCCCATCCACGTTTAGCCAAGGCCATGGGGTAAAGAGGATGCCCTATGTAAAGAGGATATTACATACAGGAAATGAAGAACCCAACACTTGCTGCTTCTTATAGAAAGGGATTTAGGGAAGTGAAAAACAAAAGAGGGAGGAGATATTTCTTCTGCAAGTAGCATGTTTGAGAGTTGAAGGAAATGAAGACCAGGGGGATTTTTTCCAAAAGCAATGTTAAGGTAGGGGAAAACACTGCCTCACAGGGACAGCCCCATTAAAGTCAAACAAGAGCATGGTTAGGCAGAGTAAGAGTTAGGGTTGATTTTTTCTGAGTCTAAGGAGTGTGGAGAGAACCTCAAAGTTCTCCCATGGCCCCAGTAGGATAGAAAAAAAGCTGAGATGAGAGCCAAAGGGCTTTCTGGAATTTACCATGGTAAGGGACAAGGTCACCATGTAGCAGAGACCATGTGGTAAATGACCTAAGCCATGACTAGGGGAGGGTGTGCCTGTGTAACCACAGTAAAGCCAAATAAGTAGGTGTGCCTACAGATGCATAGGTTATACAGTGGATGGTCATGTGTGGGAGACTTTCAGGTCCTGACCAACCCAGGAAACTGTACTCTCAGTTACATATGCTATCCTTCTATCTGTTTGTGTAATTTAGTCGATTCTCTTGGTCTACATGGTAAGATGCAATCATGTAGACAAATGACAGTTCTACAAAGACCAGATGGATGAGCTAGAAGACATCATGAAGTGGGCACTGTCACTGCTCTGCCCAGACCCTCTTGGATCTCTTTACAGGTTCTGTGTTCACCAACACCCACTCACACATACACTCCAAGTGTGCTTTGGCCTCTAATGCCTGCACCTGACACTCTTTGGAGGTAGTAGCCATCAGGCTACTGAAGCGGAGCTACCTAGAGCTAGAAGCGTGATGGGAGTAGACCTTAGACAATGACTGCTGGGGGAGGAGGATGTATAAAGGTAATAGGAAAGCCCAGTCTCTTCACCTTAGGTCCTTAAGTTGTCACTACTTTGAGAAATAATTTAAGACTACAGAATTTTCCTGCAGGGTCAGGTTGAAGCTACTAGCCACCTGCCTTTGCCTGAAATGTTATCATTACTTGACTGGCTCTTCCTTCTCCTCTCTTATTGGTTTTTCCTGTTTGTAATAGTTGCTCTTATTTATTTTGAGTTTCTTGAGATGAATGCTTAATACATTTATTTTTATCCTTTTCAGTATTGCATTTAAGTCTATGAATTTTCCTCTGAGTACAGTTTTGATGTTACATTGTGAGTTTCAATATAACACTAATATTATAGTCATGTATTTCTAAATATTCTGTAATTACTGTCTTGATTTTCCTTTTTGATCTAAAAGATCAATGGGAAGACTGTCTTGTAATGTGTTTAAGTTTCTATGTGGTTAAGTATAAATAGATATCCACATAAAAACCTGTACATGAACGTTCATAGCAGCATTATTCATAATAGCCAAAAACCAGAAACAACCCAAGTGTCCATCAATTAATGAATAGATAAATGAAATGTATTATATGTGTATAATGGAATATCATTAACCAATAAAAAAGAATAACCTACTAATGCATGCTATAACATGGATGAATCTTGAAAACATTACCCTAAGTGAAAGATGCCTGTCACAAATGACTAAGTGTTGTAAGATTATGTTTATGTCAAAAACAGGCAAATCCATAGAGACAGAAAGTAAATTAGTGATTGCTAGGACTGGATGAAGGAGGGAATGGGGTCTGAATGCTAATGGATAGAGGATTTCTTTGGGGGTTATGATACTAAATAATGATAATGGTTAAACAACTATGAATGTACTAAAAGCCAGTGAATTGTATACATTAAGAGTAAATTTTATGTATATGAATTATATGTCAACAAAACTATTATTTTTTTAAAGATTTTAAAAATTTATTTATTTATGAGAGACAGAGAGGCAGAGACATAGGCAGAGGAGAAGCAGGCTCCCTGTGGGCAACCTGATGTGGGACTCCATCCCAGGACTCTGAGATCGCAACCTGAGCCAAATGCAGACACTCAACCACTGAGCCACCCAGGAGCCCTCAAAGCTATTGTTTTTTTTTTTGAAGATATCGTTGTAGCACAAAATTTTTTAAAAATTGGATGGGATCCCTGGGTGGCGTAGCGGTTTAGCGCCTGCCTTTGGCCCAGGGCGTGATCCTGGAGACCCAGGATCGAATCCCACGTCGGGCTCCTTGTGCCTGGAGCCTGCTTCTCCCTCTGCCTGTGTCTCTGCCTCTCTCTCTCTCACTGTGTGCCTATCATAAGTAAATAAAAATTAAAAAAAAATTGGATGCTCCTATATCTGTATACTATACCCGTAGGATCCATATCCATATACCCTATATCCATAAATTACTTATTCCTATATCCATACCCAGAAAAAATATATACATAGAATTTTTAAAATATAGCATACATACATAAAAGTGCACAAATAGGTGTACAACTTGGTAAATTTTCTTTTTTTTTTTAACTTGGTAAATTTTCTAATGATGAACAACACATCAGTGAAATACTACCTAGATCTGTAGAAAGGATTTTTCTGTGACCAGCACCCTAGAAACCTCCTAAGTACTCTCTGCAGACACCACTTAGGAGCATTTCTTTAGAGAATCCTCATCTCAAGGTCTGCTTCTGAGAAACCCAACCTCAGACTGTGTAGACCCAAGGGTCCTTTTTTTTGTGCTCACCCAGATGTCCAGAAGCCATTCATGGGAGAAGAGAGGAAGAAAAAGGAAATCCAAGAAGAGTATAAGCTTTTACTCAAAGAAATTATAATTAGAAGTTATGCCTTGAATTTCCTGAGTGATTAAACTGAAAGGAAATGGCTGAACCTGAGAAAGACTGAAATAGTCATTAGTGAGTAGACATTGTCATAGCTCTTCAAGGGCTGGTGGACCATGCAGAAGATCAATGCAGATACAGAGAAATAAAGCAACTACCAGTTTCCCTGCACGTGTGATACCAGGTGAGTTCATTAGGTAATTCCATCAGAGAGACACTCTACATAAAGCACAGAACTCAGTGACTGACACATAGCCCCATGTCTGCTGAAGGAGAATTAGTCAGTGCTGTCTTATACTGTGACCCTAGACAAGTAATTTACCATCTCTTGGCCTTTAAGTCCTCAACTATAAATAAAAAGATGCTGAATTCTATGTGGTTTCACATCAATGGTAATCTAATTGTAACTAGTTCAAAGAACATCCACTTTTACATCAGAAAAGATGAACACTCATCCATTTAAATGACCAGCACAGGGTAGGTTCTAGCCTTAGAGAAGCCATGATGAAGACGCCTACAATAGGCTTCCAAGGATAGAGTAAGGAACCAAGTTCCCCAGTGGCCTTTAGCTGCCTGGGATTCACAGAGTGCTCTTTGAGGAGGCAAATCCATCTCTTGGTGGAAGAATATGCTCAGCTGTTTCTTTGACAATGAGCTAAACCCCTATCCTGTGAAAAAGACTTGGACCTGGTCAACTATAAACCAATAGTTGGAAAGGGCTACTTTAAAAACATAAAAATATAAAATTCTGTAGTGAAAGAAGCTGGGTGAAAAGGAGACTTAGTGCTAGTGAATATCATGCTGGTGAGATTGCTCCTACAGGCGAGTATTCAGTCCTCACATTGTCAAATTTTATAGGATGGTAAAACCCACCTCAACAGAAGAATGAATTCAAAACTCCTCTGAGTAATATTCAAGATCATTCATAATCTGGTTCTTTATACTCCTTCAAAGTCATTTCCCAACAATTCTGTGTGCCATTGGATCACAGAATATTGCTTTGTTAGTCCCAAAATATGCCCTGTGGTTTTGTACCTGATTTCTCTGCTTTGGGCTTTTTATATATTTTATATTCAAGAATTCCTATTTTGCTTTAAGGGGTCAGATTTGCTTACCAGTCAAATGGATTGGATCATGTTTTTAAACAATACAGCTATAAAAGACAGTTTGGGGGATAATTGGAGAATTTGAATATGGCCTGGATATTAGATCATAGTAGGAAGTATTGCTAATGGTATAATGGTTATGTAGCAGAATGCCCCTACTCTTAAAAGATGCACATGAATTATTTAAGACGGAATGCTTGATGTCTGTAACTTACTTCCAATTGAATCAGAAAATACATAAAGAGAAGATAAAGCAAGTATAACCAAATGTTAGCAATTGTTTAATCTAAATGGTAGGTATTCATTCAGATGTTCCTTGAGTTGTTTTATTCAAACTTCCTTTATGTTTAAAAATTTTCATAATGAAAGTTGGGGGGTGGGGGGAACTAAAGTAAGTTCTTGGTGTTATCCTAAACCAACTGTAAGTAATATGTGGATTTTTTTTTAAGAAGTTACCTTAGATATTGTCTTCTCAGAGATGTCATCTTCAACCTCTGCATCGTGAGGCCACATCTTACAAGTGCCAGAATAAGGCATTCTTGTTGACACATTTACAGTAGAATAATTTGCTAACTTATTGTTTGTGTTTGGTTCTCACTATTTTTCCCCTCTCTCACTTCTCAGACAGAAGCAGGACTCAAGGGACTTTGGCCCAAAGTGCCAAACTTGAGAAAGAGCTTGTTAAGTTGTAAAGTCCTATTTTAAGTATGTTTGGTCACCTTACTGGTATAAAAAGTTACTTCTATTAGAGTTTATAACCCCAGCACTAGAAACTCAAATAATTTATGGGAAGCTTTATGAAAAAAGTTTTTAAAAAGAAGAGTCTTGAGAAGCAAAATCTAATTTGGATTTGAAGAAGGTATTCGTTGATAGGATATAAATATGGCTTGAAGGACTATGGAAAAGACAGAATGGCCAAAATCTGTTTGTATGGCAATGAATAGAATTCATTCAGCATTCATTCATTCAGTAACTATTTATTGGTACCTGCTGTGTACAAAGCAATGTGCTAGGGACCTAGGATAAAACGGTAAGCAAAACAGACAATGCCTAATGTCCTATATTAGAGGTCAGCAAGTCTCAATTATGGGCAAAATATAGCCCACCACCTATTTTTGTAAATAGTTTTATTGAAACATAGCCACATTCATTTGCTTACATTTTGTCTGTGGCTTTTGCACTACAATAGCAGGGTTGGGTAGTTGTGACACAGACTTTTTGCCCACAGTCTAAAATATTTACTATATGGCCCTTTCCAGAAAAAAAAAATTTGACTCTTGCCTTAGATCATAAAGTATTGTAGGGAGACAGATATTAGTTAAATAACTACAAATAAAAGTGTAGCTTTGATAAGGCCCATGGGAATACATAATAAAGGAACTTGACCTATTAGAGCAAAAAGAGAAGTTTCCTTAGGGGAAATAAAAACTGAGGTTAAAGCTAAAGGTTGAGTAGAAGCTGACCAGATGAAGCAGAAAAAAGAAGAACATCTCAAGCACAGAGATATTACATGCAGAGCCCTATGGGAATATGGGGAATTTGAAGGAATAAACAAACTTCACTGTGGCTATAGTTCAAAGCATGAAGGGAACATGGTATAGGATGAGACTGGAGAGGCAGGCAAAGGTAGACCACAAAAGGTGCTGTAGGCCAGGTATGGAGATTGTCTTTAAGCTTAGAGTAAAGAGAATTCATTGATATATTTTAAGCGGGTGAGTGATATGATCCATTCCATTCTAAAAAGATCACTCAAGCTTCATGTGAAAAAGATAGCAGTGGTGTCATGTTCCTTGTTGCCTAAATCCCTGCTTTTTTATCCTGCTTTGCCACTCAGAACCACAAAGACAGGGGGCCATGAATTTACCAAATACCCAGGGATTTGTATGTTGTCTCTGAACTTCAGGCCACAGCCCTTTCCATCTGCTGTGTTCCTAGCTGCAGACCGGGAACGTTTTGCCTAAACCCAAACTGCTATTTCCAGGCTCACCTGGCCACAAGAGAGAGATCCTGCCCAATGGTCTGCTTGAACCAACACAACTGCCTTAGACCGTACCTACCCAGGATCAAGCTTCCCCTGTCTGCTTTCCCCATTTCCTGCAATTAGTCCACTGCCATTGTACTGGGTATGTGGAGTTTCCAGACTGTCAAGTCTTGTTCGTGTCGATTCAGAGCTCCTGGCTCATCTGCTTTTACAATTGGTGGCTTTCAGCAGACCTCAACACTGATGATTCGCAAACCCCTGCATCCTCTGCAACAACTATGATCACAGTGAATTCCACCAGCACCTATCCAGTCATGCAAAACATGACTTGGAAACCATTCATGGTACCTTTCTCTACCTCATGACCAATCCATCACCATGTTCTGTCCACTGAAGGCATAGCTCTCGAATTTGCCCACTTCCAATCCATCTCAATGGATTAATTGACAAAGGTATATCTTGCTCATATTTCATGTTCATCAGGGGACTACTATGCTCTGCTGCGTGTTGTCCTCACTCTGTAACCCAAGCTGATGGAGCAGCCTCTATCCAGAAGATTGCTGGCAGTGTGGCGGATAACAAAGAACACGTAAACCTCTTACTGTTCACAAATGCCCATGTCAAACATCACTGCTATTGGGAAAGAGTCTCATGTGTGCAGTCCTTTGACCCCCACTGAATCACACAAGGCCTCTGCTTGGACTGTAACACTTCCTTACCAAGAGAGAAGGAGCCCACAAAGCCTATTCTGGATTCATCACCTTGTGTGGGAATATTTTTCCTTGTTTCATACTCAACGCTATTCTTTTGTTCTGCTTAAAGTGTATGTTTCAAATGGTACCAACCTAACCACTATCTTTATCCTCCAGGGGAAGAGGATTGAAGGTCTTCCACTGTAGCATAAGAGGGCTATGCCTAGGTCAATTGCCCTGCCTTGGCTGTGGGAGAGACCTGCTGGCTGTAGGGGACCAGTATCCACTATTCAAAATGATCTTGCTTGTCTCTTCTTTATGTAAGTAAAGCATTTTTCCATCAGTGTTTGACTTTGCTGTGTTTTCCTTAGCAGTTCTGATACCAAGATGCAGTGGGCAGAGGCATTTAGAATCCTCCCCTGGGATTGATAACCAGTGCATGGTGCTCCACTCCCCTGGGACTGGTAACTGGTGCAAGGTGCCCTACTCAACAACTACCCTCCCTCCACCATTTTATTGGTCAAAGCAAGTCACAAAGCCGTGCCTGAGGTCAATAAGACAGGAATGTATGCTCTTCTCTCAGAAAAAAGAAGTGCAGGTAGGAATTGTGGGCTGAGCTTCAGAGACAATATACAAATCTCTGGGAAGTCTAGTAAAATCATGGTCCCCATTTGGGGGTTCTGAATGGCAAAGCAGGTTAACAAAATAGGGATTCAGGCAATGAAATACATGACAAGGGACAGTCATTGAAAGTGGAGTACAGGTCGGGTGCTTGTCACAATACATGAATTAAAGAGGAACGAGACCTAAGTTGGGAAAAGTGCCTCAACGTGACCTATAGTAGTGGGAGAAGGGAAGGAATAGGAACAACTATGAAGAAGAAGGGACACGACTCCAGACTAGCATTTACCACTGGAGAACTTCTGTGTGGAATTTGGGAGGCAGAAGTGAAGCGGCAGCTATACTATTTTACACTCTGGAGGTCAGTGCAAGGTGCTGGAGCTGGTGGCAGCTCTTATACGCTGTCACTGACCATCACGGGGCAGCACCGCCGGCAGGTCCTCCCACTCCCACCAATTGTCTTCCCTCAGTGTCCCAGACTATTCTCTCTCAGAGCAGCACACCTCGGTCAGTGGTAGAAGGCACTAGCTTCCCCACCCCCCACCCCCCCGCAGGAGACACATAGCACCAAAGGTTGGAGTTAGAGACAGAAATAGGTTTCCATCCATCCTCACAGATCTCAGATTGCCCTTGTTCTTATCCGTGTCCATCTTGCCTTCCTGATGGTCTGGTTAACCTATTTACAGTGACTTGTAACACTTGTTTACAATAACTTTGGGCCCAACATCATCAATAGCCCCACCAGGTCCCCCAGAGGTAAGTGTAACTGCCTTACAAAGTCACCCACAGTGGCTCTTTTCTCCCATTGATCCTGACAGAACATGTACCTTAATGCCTTTTATGTGATGACAGTGCTTGGCCTTAATGCATGTGGTTTTCCTCTTTTTCTTTTTCTTTTTTTAAAGAGAGGAGGAGAGGGGTGGAGGGGGCAGGGGGTAGAGAGAATCTTAAGCAGGATCCACACTCTGCATGGAGCTCAATCTCACAACCTTGAGACCATGACCTGAGCAGAACTCAAAAGTCAGATACCTAACCAACAGAGCCACGCAGGTGCCCTGGTTTTCTGTCTTTTTAAAGAATGCTCTTAGTTATAAAAGAAAGAGGTGTGTCCAAGTGAACTCACCCGTGGCAAGTCACAGCTACAATTGGGAAGTGCACGCCCACTTACTTCATATCTGTTAATGTAGCCCTTATGTACGGACATATATAGGCTATCTACTCAACCTTGCCCCCATGATTCATGCAGACAAAAATAGTTGCAGGAGACCTTGACTAAGGCCTCATAGTCAGTCTCACCAAAAGCAAGATCAGTAATCAACTCCTTCTTCTCACTCAAGTTTGTCTCTCACTGTAGACATAATTCTGAGGCTTCTTTCGGCTACCTGCCTCTACCTCCCCAACATGAGTTCCCTACCCTTGATTAGAAACAGAAGATGGCCAAGTTCAATGCTGACTTGTACTTCTGTTTCAGGAAGTTCTTGTTTTCCTTCACCTTCCCTGGATGTTCAATGTTCCATGACTCCAGTCCCCTACCATTAATACCAGTGAAAGTTAACGTTTCTTCCAAACAGTTATGGATGTGACATGCAGAGTTCATCTAGTAGTCACCAGCTTAGTGTACAGTACTATCCTTCCACCCTTAAATTAATATCGTTGAGCCTCCATCTGCCAAACCAGAGGAATCCTATTCATTCCAGAATTTGCCCTTCCTGAGCATGTGCAGAAAGAATCATTCATGTTCTGGTGTTCCAGAATCTTTTGGCCCAGGGAGGATTTATTGCTTGTTAAAGGGGCAGAAAGTCAAACACTTTACTAAGAAGTCTCATGAAATAATTTGGACTAATGCGTGCAGAGCTAAATTGGTCCAGGCAGGTTCAGTGTGGTGGTGTCCTGGGACCTCTACTTTGAGCAAGCAGCGAAAGGAATGGATGGGAAAGTCATCCAGTCAGGAATATAGTAGGCTGGGGCTCTGGGAACTAACCAACTCCAAGCGCCAGAATTGGTACTCTAAAGAGATGCCCACCAATTGAATCCCAGTATACAAAAAGCCACACTTGGGCTGATGGTGTATTTAGGGCATACAGATTGACAGAAAAAGAATGGTATTTAAATGATGTCAGTAAAACTCACTCTAAGTCCTAGCCGTGGGTGAGCATAGACTTCCAAATACATCACCAAGCTTGCATAGGTTCAGTTCAGAAATAATGTTGGCTTGAGCCTACAGATTGAAGGCCTTTACAGGACAGGTAAGAAATAAAGCTACAGATAATGATTTTTCTGGATGAGTAATGGTTTTGATTAGTTCTCCTCTGTTAAACATTCCAGTGTCAATCATTAGGGAAAAGGCAAATCCTTAGACCAGAAAGTGGATGTTTGGAGGTGAATCCTGCTCTCCTACCCAAGATTTTAAAGAGGGAGGATTTCTAGGTATGGGTTTCTTCTGGTATATGCTAGAATGATAATTGACACCTTAAGAAAGAGTTAGAGCAGGTCTGCAAGTTCCAAAGAGCAGGCCATGTTTTAAACACCAGATATGTGGCTTCAGAGTACTCTTAATATTTATCATTACTATTTGTTTCTTGTTATCTTTTATCTGGCACAATGGTTCACAACCCTGGATGCACATTAGAATCACCTGGGGAGCTTTTAAAACTACCTCCCTCTGAGCAGCATTTGAATGAATTTAATCAGAATTTCTGAAGATGGGGCCCAAGCATGATATATTCAGTATCTATCCCTATCTATTTAAAGTGTGTGTGTGTGTTTATACATATACACATATATATGTAAATATAAAATCACTATATATATGATCTCTGAATATGCATTATTTGTATATATAATCAGTATGTGTATATATATAACCTATATATATATGATCAGCATATGTAAGATGCATATTTAATCAATACATTCACAAAAATGATTATATATATTTATATATATGCATATACATACATATGTGTGTGTGTATTTAACACTCCAGGTGATTCTAATGTGCAGCCAGAATCAAAAACTGCTTTAGTAACCTTTCTTGGAAGAATTCCAACCCTGCCTCAACTTTGGTACTGAGACAATGTGAGGCAAATATGCAAAATCAGGATGATCATGATAGTGGTTTTATTGAGAAGAATGTTAAATGCATTGAGGCGGCTAAAGATTTAGGGTACAAGATCTAGTTTCCCCACCCCATACAAACATTGATAATTTATATGCATATCCATGGTTTTCTAAAAGATTAGACACACGTTTTCTTGGAGTGACTGAAAATGACTCAGTTTGTTTTAATAATTCTATGATAATATATATATTTTTAGATTTTATTTATTTATTCATAAGAGACACAGAGAGAGAGACAGAGGCAGAGACATAGACAGAGGGAGAAGCAGGCTTCTTGAAGGGAGCCCGATATGGGACTCAATCCCAGAACCCTGGGATCACACCCAGAGCTGAAGGCAGATGCTCAACAGCTGAGCCACCCAAGCATCCCGTATGATAATATATTTTTAAGATTTATTTCTCAAGGGTTGTATTATTTTAATGAAAAGAAAATGTGTCTAATGTTTGGTTTCCTGACAAGCCAAAGGATGATATTTAGGAATGATAAGAACCTCCAAAGCATCTCAACTAAATAACATGTATAGTTATATAAGACCTCTCCCTGTACTTTTTCTCCTAAATAATAGCTTATTTTTTTAATTCTTCATCCATTAGCCACAGTTCTCACTTTAAATTTTCACACTAGTTAAATTTCATGCAATAGATGACTATGACACAAGATGAGTGGGTTTTGCTTAGAACTATCTCCCAATACTGGTTTATTTTATTCAGTATATAATACATATAGCAGGGACGCCTGGATGGCTCAGTGGTTGAGTGTCTGCCTTTGGCTCAGGTTGTGATCCCAGAGTCCAGGAATCGAGTCCCACATCAGACTCCCTACAAGGAGTCTGCTTCTCCCTCTGCCTGTGTCTCTGCCTCTCTCTTTGTGTCTCTCATGAATAAATAAAGTCTTTTTAAAAAATACATATAGCATACAAACTATGTGTTAATCAATTGCTTGTGTCATTGGTAAGGCTCCTGGTCAGCAGGAGGTTATTAATACAATAGTTTGGGGATAATCAAAAGTCATACGCAGGTTTTCAACTGCACATGGGGTCAGTGACCCAACCCCTGTGTTGCTCAAGGGTTAAATGTATCATGAAATAAGTTTACCACAATAAGGTTAGTTAATACCCCATCACCTCACATACTTACCATTTGTTTTTTGTGTGGTGAGAACATTTAAGATTTCCTCTTAACAACTTCCAAGTATATAATATAGTTAACTATAACTATTCTTTGCTAACTGTAGTCATCATGCTGTACATTAGATCTCCAGAACTTATGTACCTTCTAATTGGAAGTTGGAAGTTTGTACCCTCCGACCAACATCTCCCCATTTCCGCCACACCCCAATCCCTGGCAATCACCATTCTGCTCTCTATTTCTAGGAGTTCAGCATTTTTAGATTCCACATATAAGAGAACATATAGTATTTGTCTTTGTCTTTTTTCACTTAGCATAATGCCCCTAAGGTCCATCCATATAGTTGCAAAAGGAAATATTTCCTTCTCTTTTGTGGCTGAATAATATGAATAATATTCCTCTGTGTGTGTGTGTGTGTGTGTGTGTGTGTGTGTTTCTTCATCCATTTATCTGTCAACAGATGCTTAGGTTGTTTCCATGTCTTAGATATTGTGAATAATGCTGCAATGGATATGAGAGTGCAGATACCTCTTCAAAATGGTGATTTCAGGGGGCACCTGGGTGGCTCAGTCAGTTAAGCCACTGCCTTTGGCTCAGGTCATGATCCCAAGATCTTGGATTGAGCCCTGCATTGGGCTCCCTGCTCAGTGGAGAATCTGCTTCTCCCACTCCTTCTGCCTTTCCCTTTGGCTTGTGTGCTCTCTTTCTCTCTCAAATAAAATAAATAAAATCTTTTTTAAAAAATATTGTTTGAAAAAAAGATAGTGATTTCATTTCCTTTAAATATATAATCAGAAGTGGAATTGATGGATCATATAGTAGTTCTATTTTTCATTTTTTCAGGAACCACCATACTATTTTCTTTAGGGGCTCTTCCAATTTACATTCCCACCAAAAGTGTACAAGGGTTCCCTTTTTCAAAAACATTTTTAAAATCTACTTTTTATTAGTTTAAAAAAATCCATGAAGCCCCTTAGACCATATACAAAAATTAACTAAAATGGATCATAGAGCAAATCTAAGAGCCAAAAGTACAAAACTCTTAGAAGAAAACATAGGGGGATCCCTGGGTGGCGCAGCGGTTTGGCGCCTGCCTTTGGCCCAGGGCGTGATCCCGGAGACCCGGGATCGAATCCCACATCGGGCTCCCAGTGCATGGAGCCTGCTTCTCCCTTCTCCCTCTGCCT
The DNA here is from genome assembly GCF_053574225.1 of Canis aureus. Classification (NCBI taxonomy): domain Eukaryota; kingdom Metazoa; phylum Chordata; class Mammalia; order Carnivora; family Canidae; genus Canis; species Canis aureus. The sequence continues at coordinate 27,488,821 of NC_135632.1, read as the reverse complement.
CCCTCTCTCTCTCTGTAACTATCATAAATAAAAAAAAAAAAAAAAAGAAGAAAACATAGGGTCAAATCTTCATGTTTAGATTTGGGGATAGTTTCTTATATATGACACCAAAAACACAGGCAATAACAACAACAAAGAGAGATAAACTGAACTTTATTAAAATAAAAAATTTCCATGCATTAAAGGACACTATCAAGAGAGGAAAAGACAAACTACAGAATGGGAGAAAAGATTTCAAAATCACATATAGGATAGAGGTTTAATATCTATAGAATATATACGAAACTCCTACAACTCAACAACAAAAAGTCAAACAAACCAATTTTAAAATGGGCAAATGACTTGAATGGACATTCCTCCAGAGACAATACACAAATGACCAATAAACACATTAAAAGATGTCCAACATCATTAGTCATTAGGGAAATGTGAATCAAGTTCACAATGAGATACGACATCAAACTTAATAGGTTGGCTATAAGTAAATTAATGAACAAATGGATAGTCAAACAGAAAATATGGATTGGCAAGGATGCAGAGAAATTGAACCTCTGTACATTGCTGGTGGGAATGTACAATGATGTAGTCACTGTGGAAAACAGTGTAAGGGTTCCTCAAAAAGTTAAACAGAATTACCACATGACCCCACAATTTAATTCTTAAGTATATGCCCGAAAAGAATCCCTAGAAACAGGGATTCAAGTAGATACTTGTATGCTACTGTTCATTACGGCACTATTCACAAAAGTCAAAAGATGGAAACAATCCAAGTGTCCATTGACAGATGAATAGATAAACAAAATATGGTATCCATTCACTGGAATACTATTCAGCCATAAGAATGAATGATATTCTAACACAGGCTGCGACATAGATGAAACTTGAAAACATGATGCTAAAGGAAATAATCCAAACACAAAAAGGAAAACATTGTATGATTGCACATATATAAAATATCTAAGATAGGCAAATTTATAGAGACAGAAAGAAAGTAGATTAGAGATTACCAGGGACTGAAGAAAGGGGGCACTGCTAAATTATTGCTTAATAGGTATAACGTTTCTGTTTGGAGAGATGAAAGAATTTTGGAAACAGACAGTGGTGATGGTTGTATGACACAGTGAATATAATTAATGCCACATAATTCGTGAAAAAATGGTTAAAATGGCAGATTTCCTGTCATATATGTTCTACCGCATTAAAATATTTTTTTAAAAAATCCATGAAACCAACTATTTTATTTAGTATCTTCTGCCAATTTCCACTGTCAGATAAATGTCACTGAAATTAATAAGAACTCTGAAGTTACTTTTGATGAGGCCAAAGAATGTATTACTAATTTATGCCAAAGACCAAATACAGATGTTGTCAAAGTATAAATATTACCACCACATGGCATTAGTTCACAAGACACTCAGGAGACCACCCTGAATATGGAACAAGGATTCACAGACCACTGATCTAGAAGGAAATGTATTATGGAATATATATGCTCTGATTCTAGAAAGACAGATTTCCTTTTACCTTCTGATTTAATTAAGTTTCTCTTTAAGACAATCCTATTATATGTGGATTTATTATAGTTGAGATTAGTTTTTAAAAAGAAAATAAACACAGAAGGTAATGTGGGTTTTGAGTAAGAAAATCATTTTAATTTGTCATTATTCAGAATTGGTGTTTTAAAGAAGAAAACCATAAATTCTGTCTCGTGTTTCTGTATTGTAAACCAGGTCACCATATTACATACTATTTAAATATTGCCCATAGATTCCAGTAAAATTTTGAAACATGGGAATACAGGTAACATGTTTTTGGAATCACAGGTCTTCTTTATGCTGAATATATATTTGAGCATGCAAAAAACCAATGTATTTCAAAGCCCATTAGAAATTCAGATACAGAATTTCCTTTCATCTGATCATGTAGAAGTGAATTAATACAGATAATAGGAACAGAGAAAAATAAAAAGATGTCATGTTGGATATTCAATAATCCATTACTCAAAGATAAAAGTTTTCTAATAGCCATTAAAAAGAAAATCAAAGAATATATAAATTTTAATTTAGCATAACATTGCATCACATCATAGCTAATGGGAGGCTTCTAAAGCATCTAGCAACAGATGGATTACTGGTCATTTACTAAGAATTTAGAAATGCCAAAGGTAAAGAAGATTGGACTGCTCCAAAAAGATTTTAAATAAAAAGAAGTTAAATTCCCCACAGTAAAAACCTTATGGAGAACTGTTATAAATTTAGGCACTACTGAATAAAATTGCAGTTAAGAAAGCCAATTATTTTTATAGTGAAAATAAATTTTCCTATGATAATTCAGATAAAACTGGTAAATGGATAACTGCCTTAATAAAAAGGAGAAAGAAAGCTCAACATAACAGCAATTTATACAAAACAAGGAGTGATAATGAGGAAAGAGATAAGGAATATCTGTAAGGCATACTATAAGTACATAAATCTGAGGACCTGGTGGTGTGGTAGATTTAGAGAGTGGGGAGGGGGTTGAAATTTGAAATTTCTTCTTAAATAAAAAGTTGTTTAAAGATGAAAGAGTATGCCTACCTTGAAAGTGTGCATATAGAATCATCCAGATTTGGAGGATGTCTAAAATAGAACCCACAGTTTCTGTTGACACATTTCAATGATGTGGAGGACTTAATCCCACTTTTTAGTCACTGTATTTTGCTGAATTGCTCCTAAATAACTAGCCAGTTCTGTGAAAAATTGTTTACTTACATTAGTCAGCACTCTCTTAATTATAAATGACGAAAACTAACTTTGGCTTAAGTGGACTAGCAGGCTAGGTTGGTTACCATACCTGGGCAAAAATATAAGTGCTGAGCTTCAGGATTGGTGATCTGTATTTACCCCTGCTTAGATTCTCTTTCTGTTTTTTCTTATCTCCAGCTTTTGCCTCTAATGTCTGCATCCACCTCCAGTTAGAGAGAATGAAGCTGAGCCAAGCCAAGCCAGGATTAAGCTAATTAGAAGCAAAAGAAAGAACAAGAGGGAGAGTGTCTTTATGGCAAGGGAGTCCTCAGTTCCAAACTCTGAGATCCACAATACCAAGCAGGTTTTTGAAACTCTTCTGGTGCTGCTAGCTATTACAAAATCCTTCAGATAAAGGCCCACTTTTGGTTCAAGCTAGTTTGAGTCAGGTTTCTATCACTTGTAGCTAAAACACTGACACTTATATACCTCTCTGAATAGTGTTGGAGAACTGAATTCCTGGGAGAGGAAATGCATCGGCAAGTAATGTCAACCTAGTAGTTTGGGATTTGTTGTTAGAGGAGGGAAGGATACTCTAAGTGAGACTCCCCAAGAGGAGCTCATGCAAATAATCCGTGAGGCACGAAAGTGGAACAAACCAAAATTATAGAGTTAAAGAAAGGAAATGGAGTGAATGATATGGATAAGTTATACTGGTCGGCAGAATTATTAATTCCCACGTTTGACGAGCATTTACTGAGTACACTTCACATGCCAGGCACTGTACTAGGTGCAGGAGAGACCAAAAAGATGTATGACACACACTTCTGCAAGGAGTTCATATTATGGTAAGGGACATGAGAATTTCTCCCATTTTACAGGTCTACACTTGTAGTGATACAGTCCAAAAAGAAGACAAAGTAAAGAACTGAAAGAGAGTTGTCCCAAATGAGAGGGTAAAGCAGAATTCATGCAGGAATGACATTAGCACAAGAAAAAAGTGGGAGGGTAGAGGAGAGAAAGGAAGGATAAACAAACACTCCTTGTAGAAAGAAGAATAAGAGCAACAGCACAAGAGTGTGTGGACATCATTGTTGCCAGAATGGTGGGTTTTTCCAGAAGATATAATGTCTTAGTTATCAGGCTCAGGGATTTAGACTTTGTCTGGGAGAATGAAGCAGCAGTGCAGGTGTATAAAATAGAGCCAGATTAATAAGACGATGGCAGACAGAATGAATTGAGGCTAGAAGGGATGGAAGTCAGGACAATTCCTCAGAAGGCTAATAAAATGGCCCGGAGGAGAGGTAATAAGTCATTTGAGAAGTCACTGAGGGAAAGGGGGGAAATAATAGTTTTGCAAAATATAAAGGAGGTAGGGCAAAAGGAAAGATGATACCTGAGCTGTATGGCCACTAACTGAGTTGGCTGTGGAAAAAAAGAAGAGCAGGTTTGTAAGGGAAAAGGATAGTTCACACCATCTCAAGTTTCAGGTGTTTTTGTGGGCATCCTGGGGTAGAAGACCAGGAAGCAGTTAAGTGTAAGATGCTGTGGTTCCAAAGAGAGGATAGGGACACAAGTTTAGACTTGGAAGTAGTCTGCAAAGAGGGGATGGTTGAGGTCAAGGAATGTAGGAGAGAAGGAAAGAAAGAATAGGGCAAGAGACACAAATAGCATTGACACACAGAAACTGCCCCTTATTTTATTCCTTGATGTCAATGAAAGGCTTTTGGTCAAATGAAAGGCTGTTGTAAAGGCAAAAGGAGATAAGGAACACAAAACACATTGAAGACTGCCTGGAACAAGACAAGTATTCAGGGAATGTTGTCCTAGAGGATCAACAGAGCTGATTGTTCTAGTGAATGGGATTAGTTAAATAAATAATTGTGTTTTTTCAGGGCAGGATATTAAGCTGTTGTTTAAAATTGTGTTTTTGTTTTTGAGGAATAGTGAAAGGACTTGGGGAAATGCCTTTAATTTAATATTAAGAGGAAAATCAGAATATGAAATAGAAATTTTGCTACATAAAATATGCAGACGCACACACACTTGCAGTAAAAAAATATTCACGATGGTTATCTCTGGATAATGGGAAAATAGGGATTTAAGTTTCTTCATTAAGAATTTAATTTAAGATTGTGTTTATTTATTTGACAGAGAGCACAAGCAAGGGGAGCAGCAGGCAGAGGCAGAGGGAGGCAGATGTGGGGCTCAATCCCAGGACCCTGGATCATGACCTGAGCTAAAGGCAAACGCTTAAATGACTTAAATGACTTAAATGACGCTTAAATGAGCCACCCAGGTGCCCAAGAATTTAACTTAAATCACTAAATTTTTCACTGTACTGTCCATATTTTCATGATAAGTAATATTTTGTCATCAGAAAACAATTTTTAAACAAAGAAAGTTTCATCAGTAGCATTGAATCACATAGAAAGTTGAAGAAGGGACGCCATTGGTCTTGGCATCTAGAGGATCACTGTTGGCAGTTTAATATAAGAGTGATGGTGGAAGCTACTTTAAAAAATATTGCAAAATATTTCATCTCCATGAAGATATTTAAAGAAATAGAATATTATCAACATGGTTAAAGCTTTCTGTGTCCTCCCTTCTAATAACATTTCCTTTCCTTTCCTTTCCTTTCCTTTTTGTAAGAGGTAGAGATTTTTCAGAATGCTGTTTAAAACCACATTGTAAAGAGTTAAGTGAGCAGGTGGTGAAAGAATGGCGACAGGGACCCTGGAAGTCTCCTGATTTGGTGGTAAAGTGGAAGAGAACAATAGGAAAATAGCTTGAGAGGAGTGCAGAGTGGAGGGAAGATTTTTAATTTAGAAAAGAACAGAAGTGAGCATGTTTCTGACAGAAGTAAAGGAGCCAGATAGAGATTAAGGATTCAAGAGAGATGGGAAGCTGCAACTAAACAATCCACTCTCAAAAAGGTAGTAATGATTGAAATAGGCACTTTGGGGTAAAATTCAGCTCCATTCTTGAATGATCCATTCTAATCATTAACACAATTCCATTCATTCAAATGAACGTGTTTATTTTCCTTGTCCTTCATATATTCCTTCAAGCTAAAATATATGTTACATTAGCATAAACCTTTTTTAAGCACAAAAATCCCATTAAAAATTTTATAAAAGCTAAGAAATGGTTAAATCTCAACAAAACATTAGCTGAATACACAGAGAAGAATGTTGCTGCGATTCCTTGAAGAATTGAACCCTGTAAAAGAGACAATTTCTTCATTTTTATTTCAAATAGTGCCACATGCATAAATCAATTTGTGGTCTCATTTTTACATTATTATTGAAAATGAATAAAAAGAGCTACTTGGCTGTTCAAGATGTTACTCTATTTTCCTCAACAAGATTATGCAATAATACCCAAATTTTAACCCACAGAATGAATAGGGTTATAGAACAAATTATTCATAGAGATAGGACTCGCCTCATAAAAGTAGACTCTCATGAAACAAATGAGCAAGGTTTGAGTATTATTAGTTGCGCCCCAAATATCTCATTCCCGGTTCTGATAATGGTGAAATACATTGACTCAGCATTTGGTAATATTAAAATGGCTCTATGCTTTTGAAGGCTTTAAAGGATCTGGTCTCAAGAATGCATTTACAATATTCAGTTGGTATGCCTACTTATATACTTTGAAAACATTTATTAAAACTAAGCAGCATTAACCTGTATCCTCTATTTAAAGGATAAGATGATCCAGAATAGCATATCTCTTCATAACTATACTCACCGGATATTAAATTACTTTTGTACATGTTTTAGGCAAAATAATAATATACTAAAGTATTATGAACTCAGGCGGCATCTCATTATTTACCACTGAAAATTATTACCACTTAAACTATTTAGAATTTTCTTTCATCTAGAAAACATAAGGGCACCTGGCTGGCTCAGTTGGTAGAGCATGTGACTCTCGATCTTGGGGTAGTGAGCTCAAGCCCCATGTTGGGTGCAGCAGAGATTAATTAATTAATTAATAGAAAATAAAATAAAATGAAAATAAAAATATAAATAGTATATTGTGGTTCTGTTTCTTTTTTTTTTTAAAGATTTTATTTACTTATTCATGAGAGACAGAGACAGAGAGGCAGAGACATAGAGGGAGACGCAAGCTCCTTGCAGGGAGCTTTATGTGGGCCTTGATCCCCAGACCCAGGATCACGACCTGAGCCGAAGGCAGACGCTCAACCACTGAGCTACCCAGGTGCCCCATGTGGTTCTGTTTCTGAGAGATATCACATGGACATGTTTGAGTCTCAATATTTTATGATAAGAAAGATAAAGTCACAGAACAAGTCTCTAAAGTTGACTCATTTATTAATTTGTTTTCAAGTTGACTCATTTATTAATTGAACAATATTATTTATACATAATTTTCATAGGATTATACACTTGTTAAAATAACACCAAAATTTTCCTATATAGGGAAATATTATTCTCATCTTTGTAGATATATTTCCAAAAGAAAAACTAAAATTCTTCTCCATGAACTACTCTTGTCCTTGGGTAATTTATTTAACACCTGAGCTTAAACCAGCACCCACAAACAGCTTGCTTATCCATAGCCATCAGTCATGCACTTGTAGGCACCCCACTGATAGATCATCACCCCCATAGAAATACATACATTTGTGAATGCATATTGATGACTGGATCACCTGGAGGATTTAAAAATAGATTACTGGGCATCAACCCCAGAGTTTCTGTTCCCAGTATATCTGGGGTAGGACCCAAGAACCTGTATTTCTAACAAATTTCTGAGTAATGTTAATCCTGCTGGTGTAGGGACCACACTCCGAAAGCTAATGTGAACAATCCGTTCCAAGGTACATACCTATAAGACACACGCATAATGACAATGCCATTGATTTTTGAGGATTTCTCAACTATAAAAGCAATCACTTTTCCTCAGTATTTTGTCCTTTCAAATGGGTTCTAATGTTCATCTCAGCCAGGAATGAGGATATAGGAATTAAAGGGTGTCCTGAAGGACTTAGAACTTGGCATACTTGCTGTCTCATTGTCTTCCTCTCTGCAGTTGATCCAAGTCTTTGGGGAAAAAAGCAGATGTGATCTAGCCTCTGCCTACATAGTCATTCTAAAATGGAGTAGATTTATTTCTCACCTTTATGGATAGGAATATATTTGGATATATTTGTTAGAAGACTCCAGTGACATTTCCTACATGAAGATTCTATTGTTCTCTTAATATAAAAGAAAATTGTGGGCTATTTGTATGCAAAAAGGATGACTTTGAAATCAATGAACCAAACAGACTTTTTGTTGAATCTGAACTCTGTGTTAGTCAGAGTTTAATACAGGCAACACAAATCTTTCTAGATATTTTTAACAGAAAAAAAAGATTTAACATGGGGAGCAAGATGCTTGTAAAAATCATTTGAAAGAGTTGGAGTATCGGCATCAGGAAGCCTGATCTAGAAATCAGAAAGCTGTTTGCCAGCACTGTATCTCATCACCCACGAATCTAGTGGTCAGACACTGAAATACCAAATCTGGACACCTCAACTCTCTTTAGCTACATGTCTCCATGTAGCTGTCCAGTAGAACAAAGATACTATTCCCCCCTTCCCAAGACAAATGTTGGAACATTTGCCTAGCATGAGTCATAAAGGAAAAGATTATAAAAGGCTGGGGTTTCCTAAGCTATAGTGTCTCAGCTATGACACAAAGTCACTGCATAGGCATCCACCTGATGTGTTCTGCATCACTTTTGTGGAACTTGGGGGGCAAGAGGACCTTATGGGAATATGAAGTTCCTGGCGTTTGTTGTGGTAGGAGTAATAAAGTTCTTTGTCTCTGTCCCAGGAGTCCCATGTCTTCTGTCAACATCCATGTGGCAGGCTAACCTATTTGCTCATGAGCAGTGTAAAATCTCAGGTGCTCTACAGATCTTGGGAAAATCTTCCATCCAATTCAACAGATGTTTACTGAGAAAATACTACTTATCCAGCTTTCAAGGACATGTCCAGTATACACAGGTGAGCACTCTCTGCCTTCAAGCAATCTGTAGTGGAGAAAGAAAGAGATGTGCTCTTGTACCACCATTGCCACTATCCCACACAAACTTAGCAGAAGTCAATTACCACGAGGGCATCTGCTGTCAGTCCTCTAAAACATTAACCGTCTTCATCTGCCACTGTCTCCTTTCTTACAGTTTTTGCCATTTGGGTTTATTCTTTGCTGTACTTTTGGTGGGATGTTGGAAAGGGGAAACTGTCAGAGGTCTTCGATCTGCCATACATAAACAGATGTCCCTAGGCTTTCATTTTGTATCTGATGTGCTCTGTATGGTTTTTGTTTCTGTGTGTACAGAAACACACAGTGAACTATATACTCTCCTGTAAAAGAGCAGCTACCTTGATATTATTTTGAGGGTGGAAATGACGTTATAACTTCACCAATAAAATCTTTCTTCAGGAACTATATTCCCTTTGGGGGCAAAAAACAAAATACTTTGACTTGTTAGCCATCATTAACACTGCCATGCAAATGAGCTTCAGGTCTTTTGGATAAGGAAAAAAAGCAGAGGTCTCCATTTATGATCCTGAATGATGATTTGCAGTGGAGCACCTTCTGGAGGAAACGGCTGAGATTGGGTTCTGGCAAATTTGACCTATTTCACAATTTTTCTTGGAGATGGCTGAATAATTTTTTCCCTAGAGCTGAGGTGTGATTTCTACAAGTCTCTAACTTTCCAGGAAATAAATAATATCAAACCCAGGAATCTTACTGAAGCTTCATAACCCTGATCCATCCCTTGTAATGAAAAGAGAAAGCACAGCTTCTGCATCTTCTGCCCATTAAGCGAGATTAGTTTACCTTTCCACCAGCTTAAACAAAATAGCAACTCAATGGTCCTCCTAGGACTAACCAAATAAGAAAATGGTGCTCTAATCAATGTTACTGCTAGGCTTAATAGTTTTTTGATTTTTGGTCTAAATTTTATTGCTGTCAGTTGAGTATCTCTTTTTAAGCAATTCTATTTGCCTCTCAATTATGTGCATATGTTTCCTGTAATATATCTCCTTGTAGTAAAGAGTAAGGGGACACCGAGAATGTCATTGGTTATTTAGTTTTTCTTGTTATTACAATCAATGGTTTCTTTATGATCGTTTTGTTAAACTAGACATTTATTAGGTTTTTTATTTGGAGTTCAGTGAATTCAGTGATGCTGGCCACTTATCTCCATGTTCAGTATTTTCCTCCCATCTGATGAGAAAGTTGGTAACAGTGTCTTTTCATCAAGGTGCTTTTAATGTAATTTTTATGTTTTTGTTTAACATGGCTCAAAGAGCAACCCAAAAAAATCAAGATACAGATGCTGATTAAAACACATGGCTGTCTGCTTCCCTGCATATTGGCCCAGTGCCTGGAAGGATGGCGCACCAGCAGGTGGGTAGGATTGTGGCTGATACACCTGACATGAGAATGGACTATAATGAAACCCAGGCTGCACTCCAGTGAAAATTTGGGTCTTCATGTCTTTGACTAAATCACTTCAGATCAAACCTCTATTATGGCAGAACTAACTAGTGGTTTCAAAATTAAAATCAGGAAGGACTTCAGCATCATTATCATGTTTCCACATATTGCAGAAATTTTAGACTTGGGGGATGAAATCGTGAAGAGGAAGGCGGAAAGAAAAACCGGTAGATTGAGAGTAAAAATGGTTCCAATTCTTTACCGTCATCCTTTGCCATATCCCTCTGCAGTGCCCTCTCAGTTGGACTCCAGGTTAGTCAGGTAACTTATTGGGGCCAATGGGAAATTACTGAATATATGCAAGCAGCAGCTTGAAAAGCACTTACTTGTCTCAACCTGTGCTCCTGCCCTTCTGCCACCACCTTGAGAAAATGAGTGAGCTAGCCTGCTGGTGGATGAGAGGCATTAATGCCCAGTCACCTCTGTCACCTAGTAATGGTGAGCCTACCATCTGACACATAATCAGATGATTCAGACCAATGAGCCAAATAAATGCCAATTAGTTTCAGCCACCGAGATTTGAGGTGGCACCACTGAGATTATCGAGGTAATCAATAACTAATACTACCCCTATCCAATTCAGCAAATAAATATTTACTGAGTGCCTGATAGGCCCTTTGACAATACAAGGATGAGTAAGGAACTCATCCTCAACTACCTATACATTAGTAGGAGACCGAGTTGTAAACAAATACCTTAATGTAAAGTAGTGCTAAATTCAAGTAATTATCGAGGTAATCAATAACTAATACCCCTATCCAATTCAGCAAATAAATATTTACTGAGTGCCTGATAGGCCCTTTGACAATACAAGGATGAGTAAGGAACTCATCCTCAACTACCTATACATTAGTAGGAGACCGAGTTGTAAACAAATACCTTAATGTAAAGTAGTGCTAAATTCAAGTAAATGTCTTGCTGTGAAAGCATTACTCAGTATCAATGACCAGAAAGAATGTTTCCAATGTGGAAATGTATTGTATTACAAGTATGTACACATACCACCTGCATAGAATGGGACATATAACCAGGGAAACCTGCTCAAACTACAATAGCCAAGTGGGTGTTGACCAGTCTGGTGAATAAGGTTCATAATTTCCATACATCTGTTCATTTGGTGTTGGGGAGAGGGTCCCCTGTCATCTTGAGCCCTAATCAGGAGGTCAGTCACTTGTTCCTCATCAGGGAAGGAAAAAAAGAATACCATTCGCTTCATCAAGGTTTGTGCAAAACTGTGACTAAGGGAAAGAACACAGCCAGCTAGCCAGAGAACAGGGAAGGATCCAGTTAGAAAGGTGAGTTGAAGCATCTGTCTAGTGACCTTCCAAGTCAAAGTGCCATCCATGAATATCAGCTTTGCCTGGGAACTTGTTAGAAATGCAGACTTCAAGCCCCATCCCAGACATACTGAATCGAATCTTTATTATAACAAGGATCCCAGGGGATTTTGATGCATGTTAAAATTTGAGAGTAAAGTTTGAAAAGAACTGGTCTAGTCCACATGCTGGAAATGATCTCAAGCGCCTTATGTAAGGACAGAGGTACAAGAGCAAATGAAAGCCTCAGTCTTTTATAGGAAGCATTTGAATAAATAATAAAGAGATAATAAATATTATTTTCAAAATAAAAGAAATGTAATAAAAATATTTTTAAATTGCTATAGGATCAAACGCTAATCAAAGAGGCCATTTCAAATGATGCTTTTCAAACTTAGGGATGAGACCTAGCAGAGGATGGTGAAATCTGTTTAAGTCCATTTCTCAACCCTACCTACACATCAGAATCATGGAAGTTGCTTCTTTAAAATCCCAATGCCCAGGTCCTTCCCCAGATCAATTAAACCACAGTCTTTGGTGGGAATTGAAGGGGGCAAGGAACGAAGGAAAAACCCAGGCATCGGTATTTTTAAAGCTCCCTAATTGATCTTAATGTACAGCCAAATTTGAGAACCACCTTGAGAACCACTGATTCAGGTCACAAGTAGCAACTCCTGTCATAGCTAATGTAGAATAGCAAGGAGTAGAGTGAAATACATACACATATATATCTTAGATTAGATTAATAATCTTAAGATTCTTAAGATCTTAATAAAAAAAAGCTACATCCCCGCAGAAATCCAGGCAAGACAAGAATAGTTCAGGATGCAAAAATTATCAGTAGATCTCAAATAAATGAAAAACAGAGGAATCTGGAATGTACTGGACTGAAACTTAGACACTGTTGTTTGTTCTATATACTCAAGCTCAAGCTCAAGATGGAGAAAACTATATATCATGAATTTCCAGTAGTAAAGAGTCAGTCACTCTCACTCTGTTATATCCATAAAATCCTAACTTAAAGTTTTTAGATATTGTTAGAGAGATATCCAGAGTGTGTGGGCAGTGAAATTTAGCAGACTAAATCGTGTAGGGAATACTACTTGTAACAGTGGTTCTCAACTTTGGAGTCCTCTTGAAAATCTACTTAAGAGCAAAGGGACTTCTTTTATAAAACTACACATATTCAGTTACACACAGAATTTTTTAAAAAGATTTTATTTATTTATTCATGAAAGACACACACACACACAGAGAAAGAGAGAGAGAGAGAGAGAGAGAGAGAGAGAGAGAGAGAGAGAAGCAGGCTCCATGCAGGGAGCCCGATGTGGGATTCGATACCAGGACTCCAGAATCATGCCCTGGGCCGAAGGCAGGTGCTAAACCACTGAGCCACCCAGGGATCCCCCACACAGAATTTTGCATAGAAATAAAGACCCACCCTCAAACCATTCATGGACCACTTCACAGTGGTAGTTCCAGATTAAGAGTCCCTATACAGGTGCAGGTTGAAGAAAGCTTATTTCTATGTGGGTGTGCTACAAATTATTTAAGTATCCATTAATTGATGACAAGTTGATATGCAGAGTTTTCATCTTACAGAATTAATAAAGCAGGGAACAGATTTAGTAAATGAAGACTTGCAGTAATCAAAGGTGAGCTCCCAGTGGTCCCGTTGTAAGGTTCTGCTAGTGGTGCAATACACCTCGCCTGTGCTAGATAGAGCTTTCTGTACTTCCTTTGTGTCCTTTCTCTCTCTCTTTCTGTTTTTATCTTTTTTTTTTTCATTGTGGTAAAATATACTTAACATAAAATTTGCCAACTTGTTCTCTTAATTGTCATTTTTTAGTAGTGTTAGGTACATTCTCATTGCTGTGCAATCTTCAGAACTCTTTCACTTTGCAAAACTGAAACTCTATACCCACTAAATAAGAACTCCTCATTTTCTCCTCCCCCACATCTAGCCCTCAGCAATCACCATTTCACTGCCTGTCTCTATCAATTTAACTACCCTAGGTACTTCATGTAAGTGGAATCTTACAGTATTTGACTTTTTGTGACTGGCTTACTTCACTTAGCAAAATACCCTCAAGGTTAAACCATGTTGTAGCATGTCAGGATTTCCTTCCTCTTTATGCCTCAATACTACTCCATTTTATATATATACTATGCTATAATTTATTTATCTATTCTTCTGTAGATGAACACTTGGGTTGCTTCCACCTGTTGGCTATCTTGAATGGGCTGTTTTAATCTTTTTCAAGCTTGTTGCAAAGAAGTTCACTCTCGAGAGCAGCCAGAAAGTAACCTAGTTTGGGAGTCTAGAGTATCCTAAAAAAAAAAAATACAACAGTTTCTATCAGCCATCATCAAGGAGGAAAGTATAAGCCTCAGATTTTAACTTGCCACACAATAACTTGATGATGAAATGCTCTGTTCTTAGAGAGAAAAGCTAATCTCAAAATGTCTCTCTTTTTTCTGACTAAAAATAATACCTTTTTTTAAAGTAGGTTGCATGCCCGGAGCATGATCAAGAGTTGGACATTCAACTGATTGAGCCACCCAGGCACCTCAGAATAATATTTGATTTAAAAAAATGTTCCCTATAGAAAATTTGTAAACTATAAAAAAGAAGAATGTCAAAGTTGTCTTTAAACTATCAATCAAGAGATGATAGTTTAAAAATTTTGGTGGGTTTTTCCAGTTTGTCTGCTATATTATATGAGTGCTATGCAGAATATATATAGCTGTAAATGATTTTTTAAAACCAATTGGGATCATATGGCATATAATTTTGTATCCATTTTCCATTTACAATACCACATTGTCAGTATTGTTGTGCTATTGTTGGTGTTTTTTGCAAATTATTAAAATTCTTTGTAATGTCTATATGATATTCCATTTCATGGAATTATTATTATAACAATTTAACCATTTTAAGGTATTTCTAATTTTCTGTTTTAATCTTCTGGTAAACATCTTTCTACAGAATCATTAACTGCATTGCTAGTTAATTTCCTCTGGATAGGTAACTGGAAGTAGAATTATTGGGTCCAAGGGTATGAATTTTTATAAATTTCTTATGTTTATGCCAAATTACAGGAAACTTGCAACCAATTTGGCAATATGTATTAAGTAATTTATGTAAATTCACACCTTTGGATCAAATAATTCTGGAGTATTATCTTATATTGTCTTAGTTTGAGACCAAAGAATAATTACTATTTTTGTTTTTCTTTAATTTACATTTTTCGTAAGTTTAATGGCCCTTTGTATTTCTTCTTAAAAGTCAAAACTGGGCAGCCCTGGTGGCTCAGCAGTTTAGCACTGCCTTTGGCCCAGGGCGTGATCCTGGAGACCCGGAATCGAGTCCCACATCGGGCTCCCTGCATGGAGCCTGCTTTTCCTCTGCCTGTCTCTCTCTCTCAATCTCTCTCTTTCTCTCTCTCTCTGTGTGTGTCTGTAATAAATAAATTAAAAATCTTAAAAAAAAAAAAAAAAGGTCAAAACTATGGACGCAGTAAAAAAAAGTAATAGTTGTCAGGAGTGGGAGGGTGACCGGGAAGGATGAATGAGCAAAGCACAAAGGATTTTTAGGGCAGTGAAAATATCTGTATGATACCATAATGATGGATACATGTCTTTATACATTTGTCCAAACCCATAGAAAGGAGAACACCAAGAGTGAACCATAATGTGGGCTATGGTCTTTGGGTGATAATGATGCGTCGACGCAGGTTCAACAATTGTAAAAAAAATGTTGAATAATTGTAAGAAATGTAAGAAATTCTGGTGAGGAATGTTGAATGTTGATAATGGAGAAGGCTATGCATGTGTCAGAGTAGGGGAGTATATGGAAAATTTCTGCAATTTCCCCTCAATTTTGCTGTGAACCTAAAATTTTAGGGTCTAAAAAAATAAAGACCTAAAAAAAGTCAGTAAGAAATGTTTTATGGCTTACAGAAAATTTAAATCTTATTGGAGTTAAATTTATTAATCCTTTGTGATTTAAGCTGTTTTTATGCTTATGGTGCCCTTGCTCAAGACTAATTAAATTAGAAGGTAATCCTTCTGATAATTTAATGTTTCGGGTTTTGCATTTCATTTATTTATCCACCTAAAAATTATCTTGATATCCTGTGAGATGACAATCTAAATTAATTTATTCCCACCCCCATCCCTATTATGACTACCACCAATTTTAGCCAATTTTTCCAAAAGGAGTAAATGTTAAATGACTTTTTAAGGAACAGTGCTATAGTATTTTATAATTAAGAATTATTTGGGCTATTGCTTAAGATAGTTATTAAGGAAATAATTTTATTCTTGGTATATTAAGAGTTTCTTTCAGGAATGAATGTTTATTAAATAACTTTTTCAACCTCTACTGAAATGAACTTTTTGCTTTGTCCTAATAATACGTGTATATGATTTCCTGTTATTAGAGCATCCTTACACTAGAAGCCTAAATACAACTAAAAAATGGCAGATTATTATTTTAATGTAACTGATAAATTCCATTTATGAACATCTGTCAGTTGTGGGTTTTGATCCTGTAACATAAAATTGTGTATTACATTTTTTTAGGTTTGGTATAAAAGTTTCATTAGTTTCATAAAATTGCTTGAATAATTTTCCAATAAAACTTCCATCTTCTTTGCTTACATCCCCTTCCTATGAAAACTAATAATTTTTGCATTTTGCCTTCTTTTTCAAAGAAGTACCTAATGAATTTATCAATGCTTCTATTCATTTTTAAAAATTAATCTCTGCTTTTATCTTTATCAATTTAATACTTCTGTCTTTTCCCAGTTTTTCCGGTTGAGTTGTTTCTTTTCGTTATGGGGATTTTTTTTTTTTTGCAATGAATTTGCAATGAGTTATGTATTACATAAAAATGCAGAAATATATGTTCAAATGACAATCATCAGAGTCATTTAATTCCATCTGACTCTCATAAGAAGGAAGAAATAGGGGATACCTGGGTGGCTTAGCAGTTGAACATCTCCCTATGGCCCAGGGTATAATCCTGGAGTCCTGGGATCCAGTCCCGCATCCGACTCCTTGCATGGACCTTGCTTCTCTCTCTGCCTGCGTCTCTGCCTCTATCTCTCTCTGTGTCTCTCATGAATAAATAAATAAAATCTTAAAAAAAAGAAAGAAGGAAGAAATAGTTAAATGAAACATTATTCCATGGAGAGTCAAAAAGGCCCGATTTCTATTTGTGGAGCACAAAATCTAATGTATGTATGTTAAATCTGCCTTAATAATTTTATTATTCAAACTTGGTATGTACTATCCAAACTATTTTAGAACTATTTTGGTTGCAAGTGGCAGATTCCACCTGAACATTCTTAGAACAGAGGAGAATTCATTGGTTAGATTGGATGAAGTTCCTGTTATTTGCAACCAAAAGAGTCCTAAATCAATTATAATGCATTCTGGGAGGATTTCTCAAGTTTGTCCTCTACATTACTGGCTTATTATTTTGCAGTATCAGTTTTGCCCTTTACTCACTTCTGTGTAGATTTTAATTCTGCTTTTGTATTTGGGGTTTTCCTACATTCTTATTTCTCATTTCAATCCATTTCCTTACATAGACATCTTTATGTTATTCTTGTCATTTCTGTTCTCTTCACAAGAAGCCATGTTCTTGGGCATCTTTTTGATTATTTCAAGCATATATTTAGTAAAATTTTAATGTATTTCTTAGGGACTTTATTTTTTCAGAACCATGATATTCTTTTGATTAAAAGAATTGTTCCCCGATGCTGCAGTATTTTTTCAAAGATCCCTAAACTGAAGTTTTTTTTTCCTTTCTCTTCATGTTGAAATTTGGAGTGCACTATTGTTTGAACTCAGTGTTTTCCAATAGACCAAGCAAATGTCCTTGATTCTTCTTCTTCTGCTTCTTCTTCTTTTTTTTTTTTTTTAAGATTTTATTTATTCAAAAAAAAAAAAAAGATTTTATTTATTCATGAGAGACAGAGAGAGAGAGAGAGGCAGAGGGAGAAGCAGGCTCCATGCAAGGAGCCTGATGTGGGACTCGATCCCAGGACTCCAGGATCACACCCTGGGCTGAAGGTGGCGCTAAACCACTGGGCCACCCGGGCTGCCCTCCTTGATTATTCTCAAACCTAAACCTGAAGGTCAGATCCATGTGCAAAGTCCCTAAAGTGGTGCATATTAACCAGGGATGGCACTGCCACAAGAGGAGAATTTAGGAATGTGGGTAGGAATCTTAGTTTATGGGGGGGCAGGCAGGCAGAATCATGCCCCTGCCAAAGATATCTATGCCCTACTCTTTAGAATTTGTAAATGTTACCTTAAATGGCAAAAGGAACAGATGTGACTAAGGCTGTGGATGTTGAGATGGGGAGATTAACCACATTATTCAGGTGGGTCCAATCTAATCATGAATCTTTAAGGCAGAGAACCTTTCCACCTTTTCAGGCTATGGTCAGAGAGATGTGATGATAGAAGGGTCAGAGGATAGTTTCCTAGGAAGGACCTGACCTGTTGTTACTGGCTTTGAAGATGGAGCAAGAGGACCACCAGCCAAGGAATGTGGGTGACCTTTAGAAACTAGGAGCAGCCTTTAGCTGACAGTGAATAAGAAAATGAAGGCCTCAGTTCCACAACCTGGAGGAACTGAATTCTGTCAACAACCCAAATAAACAGGAAACAGACTCTTCCCTAGAGTCCCCAGGAAGGAATGCAGCCTGCTGACACCCTGATTTAATAGAATCTGTGTCGAATTTCTAAGAGAATGAGAAGGTAATAACTTGTGTTGTTTAAGAGACTGAATCTGTTGTGGCAGTCATAGAAGTGAATATAGATAGTCTCAATGACAGGCAGATTCTATTTTCCAAAGATGACATAGTATCTTTGTTGAGATTTTTCCCACTGAAAAGTGGGTCATGCCCTTGATCTCAAATATTGGTGGGCTTAGACTCACTTGTAGTCAAGAGTGCAGCAGAGTGATGCTGTGTGACTCTCAAGTTAAGGCCTGAAAATACCATGGCACTTTCACCTTTTTCCCCAGAAGCCCTGAACTGCCATGTGTAAGTCTAATTATCTCCAGGATACCATATGCAGTGATGAAAACAAACCACATGAGGCCTCCTGTAGGTGCTCTGATGAGCATTCCCAATCTTCCAGTCCTCGCAGGCTATATGCCAATTACATGACTGATGGAGATTCCAGCCCCCAACCATTCACTTGTCCCCTAGGCTTGGAGTCTTTCCCCCTGAAGCCCAGATGGGGTGAAGCATAGAAAAATCATTCTTGGCTGTGCCCTGTCCAATTCCTGACCCACAGAATCTGTGAAAATAACAAAAACAATTATTGTTCTATGACACCAAGTTTGGGATAGCTTGTTACACAATATTAATAGCTGGAATACAGGGGGCACGATATGAATCAGTGCCCAAGGCCAGTGGAGTCATCCATCCCACAGAAAAAAGAATCACTTCTCCAAAATGAATAGTGCCACCATTGAGAATCGTTGCTCTAATACATTCATATATGTCTATTAGTCTGATGGTGCACTTTTCTCCTGCCTTCAGCATTGGTTTCTCTGACTAAGCAGTTTGCAATGGTTATTTGAAGAGTGTAGCATATGAGCAAGTTCTACTCATGCAGCAGGCAGTCTTCTTCATGCCATTTCTGTCTCTAACACATTTATAGAAATTTTCATTAGGTTAACTAGTAATTCGAATGTTTAACTTGTTGCCTTGCCCATTCATCTACCAAGTTATTTCTGGGAGTTCTTTCTGAATGCATAGAGAGAGAGGTGCTACTGAGATTAGGTGGAAAAGAGACAGTGGATGACAGAACTTTAGTTCTCACTGGCTCGGGTGCTGTTCATGGTCAGCAAAGCATCTGGATGTCAGAGTTAAATGCAGGTGAGGATGGGGAGACCACATTTTTCCCCCTTGGTTTTTGACATCATCTGTTATATCCTGTATCAGAGGGAAGAACTTATGGGAGATAATTTAAGAATCTGTTTTCAGCCACCATTATCAATAAAACAGTTTGGAAATTCCACCTGGACTTTAGCAACTGTTCCTACCTCATTTTAAGTCCACAGTGCTATTGCCAGTCTTTCTTCTTTTCTGTATCTTTATGAGCATTTTAACAGGAAATTGTAAGGCAGCCTGTGAGACATCTCTAGACAGTCTCTTTGTTAGCCCAAATTGTAGACATGTTTTTAAAGGCTTTTGCCCTAGGAATATACCTCTCAATATTTTAACATAAGATATAGAAGTTAAATGAGAGAATAGTCTGATATATGGAATTTAGCTCTTCTCCAGCTTTTCAGGAATACATCTGTTCATGTCTTAAGGCATACATAAATGAATTGATAATTGGATATCAGGAGTTGGCTGCATATGTGACGCTTATTATGACACTACAGAATTTGGAAGGAATAGCATTATATTGGAAGGAATAGCATTATGTTCTTTAAGTATTTTTGATAGAATAGTGTTTCAACTTCTGGTGTTTCTATGTAATTTAAATTAAATTTGATATCTAATTAATTAATTAAATAGAGTATAACATCCACTGTCCTTCAGATAAGCCAAGTTAAATGGCAAGCAACAAATGATTCCATACTAACCTGTATAGGTTAATAATAGTTGAGAACAGATGATCTTTGGAGGGTCTGCAAGTTAAGTAAACAGAAACATAATATGTCAGTTTGCCAGGTTCATGGGGCCGATTCATTTGTGAGGAAATAGATCCCGACAAAGAACCATCAGTTAAAGAAAACTACTGAAATTTGAAACAAAAACACAGGAATAAAATATTGGCACTATCCATAATACATCTAAGAAAATGTGTTTCTTTTTATTTGGATTACAACATTGCAGCCTTTTTGAATGGAAATTACTTTATTCAGTCACCTATTAAACATTCAGTTGTATTATGCTTTACATTACTTGAGGCTTCATCCCTAAGATAAAATTCCCAAAGTAATTTTTCTAACTGAACCCATAACTCTTTCATCACCCACATCCCTGAATATGCATGATTTCCCATTACTGTTTATAGTTAGGACTTCTGTCTTTACAGTATATGGGCACAAAAAAGCTATGTTATATTTGCCATGGGAACTGTAATTTTTAAGGTCCTTGTGCTTGTAAAATCTTTACCTTTATTATATTACCATAATGTAGATTTTGTATTTTATAGGGGATTACATATCAAGGGAGGATAGAGTTGTACCAATGCATGGTCTGAATTGTTAGTTACATAATGGTGTGCCTTATTCTTTGAAAGCAGCACTCAGGGAGCTCATTACAGTGTCACAAGCAACTTGACCAGCTTCTAAGGTTGCTACCTTATACCTGCCATTGCTCATTACTCTCCATTTTTTAGTCTCTCTTTATACTGGAATTATTCACCATGTTCTCTGTCATGGGACTTTGCATCACCTCCCACTAAAGTAAGCCTGGTATACTTTCATGCCATATTGATATTGAACTTAGCCATATGACTTGCTTTAGCCAATAGAATGTAAGCAGAAGTAATATCGTGTCACTTGTGAGCAAAGGCCTTAAGAATTACTTAATGTTTCTACTTGCTTCTCTTGTAGTTCTGTCATCTGCAATGAGTAGAACATGAACATCCCCTGTGTAGCATTGGTCACAGAATGAAGAAGACATGTGGAACAGACCTGAACCCCACCCAAAGCCTGGAGTCCAACCTAGCCCAGTTTGGCACAGCTAAGCCCAAATGAGATTATGTGAACCACAGCCAACCTGCAATCCCTGAGTGAGAAAAATAAATGCTCTCTGTAAGTCATTGAGAAATTGGAGTTGTTTGTTATGCACCATTATTGTAACAATAGCTAATTAATACTTCCCCGTTATTGATGGTTCTCATGCATTTGTTGCCCTGTATGCACTGTTAGTGCTTTTGGCTGGCTATTCAAATGGTTGGAATCACCTGGAGCATGCCAAGGACTACATGAGATATTTCTGCTCTGAATTCCCAAGCTAGCAGAGAGGTGTTGCATACCTTCAATGTTCATATTTCAGTTTAAAGGACTTCTAGATGGGCATATATCCTAACAAAACTGTCTGGTGATTTTGGGGTTCAACTCATCCAGTCAAATTGTAAGGACCTCTGTGTAAGACTGACTGTCTTCCCCTTACATTCATATGTCTAGAGCATTAATGCATTTGAGCAAACCTCTGGACATTCTCATGAATTAGCATGTGAACCTAACCAAGTTCCTTCATTTGAGTGGACTAAGTACTTAATACATCTTATTAATTTACCACATTATTAATGTGGTAAATAGACTCTAGAATAGTTCCCAATTATACTGAAGCAGAGAAAGTTGGTAAACCATGTACAAACTTAGGACCTACAGAAACTGTGAGATTATAAATGTATGTTGTTTTAAGCAGCTACATTTGTGGTAGTTTGTTACACTGTAAGAGATAAATAAAATATTGTTCAATCATGTAGCAAGTTGATGATTTCCATAATGTGATACATATTTACCTTTATTCATATCATTTATTGAATACCTACCAGATGCCAAGTGCTTCTGGTATTTTAATACAGTATTGTAATACTGCTGATAAGGAGATGCTGCTGCTTACCTTCGAAGAACTCACAGTCCAGGGAATGTCAGACATTCACACAGCTGGTCATAACACAATGGGACAAACATTATAACAAGGATATAAACTAAATGGTATAAGCCATGTTGCTTATTTACACTTTTCTTGGCACAACATTGAAAGCCTGCACCTGGAAAAAGTGTGAGGGTCTCATATGGAATACAGACACTATAAAATCACTGTTGAAAGGTGTTTACTAAAGAACCATCTGTACATACCTGACCAAGAATAACTAATCCAATGGAAATAAATGCTGTCACAGAGAACAAAAGCTTTAAAGAAATGGTTTTACATAATTGTGATCATGACTCCTTTGTCCTTCTACAGAACTGTTGAAAATCAACACTGATTATCTCTCTTCTATGAGTTCTTTCTCTTAATAGGATAATGTTTTGAGATATGGTGCTTCAAAATAATAGAGCTAAGACATTACTTTTACTGCATTGCCATTTAGGCATATTTGTGAGCATATCATAGATGTTTGGGCCGTACAACAAAAATACCTTTGTCTTTTTGATGCCCAAATTAAAGTTCAGAATTTGCTAATTTGTGTGTGCAAACAATGGATCCCAATCGTTATTGTTATATATAGAATACTTTGCTCTTTCTCCAGACTGCAGATGTACTTTTCTGATAAAGACTTTTCTGATTAAGACTCCAAGATATAAAATAATATAACACAATATATGTTTTTTAATTGGATGGTTACCAAGTGCTTAAATACCTTACTTAAAAGTGGATTATCTCAATTAATGTTTACGAAAACCTGATAAATTAAAGGCTATTAGTATCCCCCTTCATCTCACAAATGAAACTGAATCTACAGAGTTTAAATAACTTGCTTGAGATTATATCATTAACAAGTAAGAGGAACTAGGATTTGAACTTGGGTAATTGCCATCCTGGTTCTATGCACTTAACCTCTATACTATACTGTTTTCTAAAGTCTCTGACAGTCCCCAATTTTTTTTTTAATTTTATTTATTTATTTATGATAGGCACACAGTGAGAGAGAGAGAGGCAGAGACACAGGCAGAGGGAGAAGCAGGCTCCATGCACCGGGAGCCCGATGTGGGATTCGATCCTGGGTCTCCAGGATCGCGCCCTGGGCCAAAGGCAGGAGCCAAACCGCTGCGCCACCCAGGGATCCCCAGTCCCAAATTTTTTAAGGGCAACTTTGAGTATGATGCCCTGATGATAATAAAAAGCATAATGATGTAAATATGGCCCTTGCAATGTCAAAGTATTTGATATTCTTCATATAACCATAAATGTTGACATTGTTTATTCTAAGGGCAAGTGAATTTATCTCTGTTTTAAAAAGTTGATCTAGACAGTCTTTCATGAGATTCTTCACATATCAACTTAGGATATAATACCTTATATATGGTATCAGGTAGGGTAAAGGGTATTGGCTCAAAGAAGAGATAAGAAACCTCAGTGGTTTAAATAAAGTAGAAATTTATTTCTCTATACTTTAAAGGTGTCTTGGGGCAGTCAATTTTGGGAGACAGCTTTCCATGAAGCAGTTCAGGGACCTAGTTTCCTTCCGTCTTGTTGCTCTGCCAGCTACCATGCTCTGCCATGTGTTCCAGGTGGCAGGAATAAAAAAGACACAGTAAAAGCAAGCAATTTCCTTCTAAGCAAGTAATGTGGAAAATGTACACATTGCACCTTCTTACACTTCATAGATGAAAATAAAGTCACACAGCCATACCCAGTCACAAGGCAGAATGGGAAATGTAGTCTACAGAGAGAGGGCCATGTGCCCAGCTAAAAGTCAATTCCAATGAAAAAAGAGAAAAATAAATTTGGAGGGGTAGAGGAGCCAGCTATCTATTACACCCAAATATGCAATGCAGATACTACATACCACATATAAATCAATGATTGGTTTTAGCACCTTTTTTTTTTTTTTGTCTTTCCTTTGTAGAATAATGTCATTTTTGTTTTTTCATGACTGGGATGAGAGTTAAAATGACTTTAAAGCCCAATATCACTAATCAGTTGGTTGAGCACCTACTGATACCTACTTTTTAATACAGGGTTAGTAATGGATAATTAGTTTATATTAGGTAAGAGCATTTTGGAATTATGTAATCAATGGAAAGAAAGTAGAGAACATGTATTGTCTGCCAAAATTTGTCTCCATTTGACAAATAACCATGACCCTTCTTTAGAAAATTGTTCCCCTCTTTGTGGTTGTCAGTGGGGGAGGAGTGACCTTGTAAATGCCTTCTGAGCAATACTACCTTAAGCAGTTTTCTCTGCATGCAACCACTCAGACTCTTTTTTTTTTTTTTTTTTAAGACTTTGTTTAGTTATTTGAGAGAGAGCAAGAGAGCAAGAGTAGGGGGAGGGGGATGAAAAAGGCAGAGGAAAAAGCAGACGTCCCCCTGAGCAGGGAACCCCAATAAGGGGCTCATCCCAGGGGCTTGATCCTAGGGCCTCAATCCCAGGACCGTGGGATCAGTACCTGAGCCAAAGGCAGATGCTTAACTGACTGAGCCATTCAGACACCCCTACAACTACTCAGACTCTTTATTACCATGGTGTAGATTCCAGCCTATGACCCCAGCCCTGGGGTCCCAGTAACATGATCTCATTCTTGTAACTCTTCACCTAAGGGATAGAATAGTTCCCTTCTGCTGTTCCTAATCTCAGGCAACCTCCCCATTGCTTGTTTGGTCCTCAGCTCTTCCATTACATGCATTACTTGCTCCCTGTATTAGATTTCCTCTGCTGTAAATAACTAAAATGGCTTCTAGTCTCCTGGTCAGGCATTGGCTGATGAAATGGCCTACTCCATGAGGCTGTTTCAGTTTTAGCCACACTCCTCTAGCCATGCTGCTTTAATCTCAATTCTCAACTCTCTCAGAAAGAGGAACTGTTTGACCTTGTTTCAGGTTCTTGATTGAGGTTGGAGATGGGGAATGGGAGAGGTGATTGAATCTTGTGGGAGATACTATTATGTGCTGGAATAAACAGCTCCCAAACTATCTGCTACAGGAACATAGGATAGGGAGGGAAGGAGGCAAATGGCTGTTATCCCATAAAACTTTTAATCATTTTATTACTATACTCACAATCTTTTTTACATTCTTAACAACTATCTTTATAGTCAAAATAACTCAAACTGTCTTATTTTCTTAACAGTGAAAGGCTTTAGCTTACTGTTATCCCTACCTGGGATTAGCTGCATTTAATGGATGGCTCTAGGAGATGAAGAGTTTTTCAAAACTCCAAAACAAAAGAATTAAAGAATTTAAATTTCTTGATATTAACCATAACTGTACCCTCCTGCTCTAGTCTGAGGGTGGGCCAAAGGAAGGCCTAGAATGGGAGTAGGTTTCAATTTTGGTCCTCACAGAAGCAGACATCACGATGGGATTGGATGCACACAACATTTACTGAGAAAATATTAGCTAAGGATAAAAACAGGGACGTGGAAGCTGGGCTAGGGAGAGACTTCAGACCACAATGCAGGTCTGACAACTGTAAAAGCAAAGGGGGAAGGAAGGAAGATTGACCAAGAAGATCCTAAGACTGCAAGCAGTCATAAGAAAGCTTTGACCAGGCCTATGGGGAATCCTTGAGCCAAAGCTGCCCATTAGAGGAATCCTGCATCCCTAAAAAATGGGCCTGCGCTAATACCCCTGCTGCGCTCAATCACTGACTAGGAGCAACCCAAGGGAAATACGATCTCAGCATAAACACAGTGGTGGATCTGGCAAGACAACAGCTGAGGCTGAAAGTCAACTATGTTCCTTACAGCAGGAGATCTGAGCAGGTATTTCCCTGGATGCTACTTACTAAAGGAGGAGATGATTCCTAATGCCAGCTCCACACACAGATCGTGCTTACCATATCATCTCACTGCCACTTTGCAGAATGTGCATCCTGTTACTATGTTAGTCTAGGTCCCTATGGCAATTTCAGGATCTGGATGTGGCCTATTTACCTAGGTGAGTTGAGTGGAGTGGAAGAGAAAAGAGCCAGGAGAGGGAATATGGATGTTACCCTGGCCAGAGGATCCAAGCTGAGTTTCCTCAGAGTCAGAGGCCTAGGAGAGGACTTCCATTATTCCTAGAAAACATCTGCATCTGTGTATGTGTGTGTGTGTGTCATGCACACTTCACTTTCTGCCATGTTCTGAGACAGAGAATGTACAGAGATGCCAAGGCAGAACAAAATTGAGTGTCTCATTTGCAATTTATCTAAGAATGCTGATATTGATTCAAATTTAATGTTTCTACCTTAAAATATGAATTGTATTATAAGTAGGATCATAAGTAGAAAGTGAATCTTCATACAATGTTTGTATTTTGTTGAGTTATTAATCATCAACTTTATTACTTTAGTTTCTTTTTCCTAGATTAGATTTCGGGCCAGTCTCAGCCCTGTCATGATACTCTGTAGCAATTGGGGACTAACCCCTCAGGTTTTCTTTTGTAGATTAAGGATATGAGAAGCCAGAGAGAAGCTGAATCCTTAGAGCTTTTATTGTGGCCCAAAGGATGAGGTCATTCTGTAGTTCTCCAAAAGGCCAGCTGTGCCTCTCAGGCCCATAGGAGATAGGAGATGACTGGGTTGGTTTTCCATATCTCCCCACTCCCTACCTGACAATAAACCTTTGAGGTAATCTGGGTACATGTATGACTCTTCCTTGCACCATAGAAAAACCTGACTAATTCTCGGTAGTTCAGGAGAGAGATAAGGATGATCTGAAGTGAGATGTGGGTGAAGCTGGAGAAGAAAGCCCATCACTTGGTGATTGAATGTTGTAGGATAAAGAGGAGTCAGGGAAAGCTCCTAGGTTTTCTGTTTGGAGCCCTGGGGGGAAGGATGCACCACCAACAGAGATAGAGGACATCGAAGAGGCAGGTTTGGAGGGAATTTGCAAAACTCAAGTTTTGAGCAGGTTGGGTTGGAGGTGCCTGTGGGAACACTTGGGACACATTTATAGCAGACAGCTGGATATTTGGGTCTAGGCTGGTTATTTATTGCTACCTAACAAACTACCACAAAATTGAGTGGTTTAACACAACACTATATGTTCACTCACAATTCCTCAATTTGCACATGGTGAAAGATAGCTCATCTCTGCTCCACGTGGCATCAGCTGGGGCAACTTGATAGGGCTGCAGAATCCACTTTCAAGATGGCTCACTCACATGTGTAGTAAGTTGTGTTGTATCCAATGGGAACACAGCTGGGGCCTCAGTTTTCCTATTTGGCCTCTTGAAATGGCTAGGTTAGACTTCTGACACCATGAGAGTCTCAGAGTACTTAGATTTCTTACATGGTGCTTCCTCCAAAGAGCAAAAACAAGCTGTTGTCAAAAACAAAAACTCACTGAACAAAGAAATAGATTTTATGCCGACTATTGCAATGGAGAAAGTACCTAGATTTGAGGATCACAGTGTCTTAGCAGAGGTTTTGCCTTGTACTTTTATAGGGAGGAGTAGACAGGTTATCCATCAGTGGGATGATTTACAGTTGTGAGACAGGGAAATTGAAGGGACCTCATGAACGATGGCTTTTTTTGCTGCTTCTTTTCATATCAGGACCTACACTCCTACCTTACACATGCCTTATGATATAGATAATGTATGTCTTCCTTGTAAAGTTCAAGGAGTTAATTATTTCTTTGGAATCCTCCAGCACAGTAGATGACATCTAAGGAGTGACTACGTGGGGTCTTCGTGAACGTTTTTCCAAGATTCCCTAGCTCCAGGGCATAAATGACTTATGGAAGACACTTAAAAAAAAAAAAAAGATTTTATTTATTCATTGAATAAGAGATACAGAGAGATGCAGAGACATAGGCAGAGGGAGAAGCAGGCTTCTTGTAGGGAGCCCGGTGCAGGACTTCATCCCTGGGCCATTGGATCACACCCTGAGCTGAAGGCAGATGCTCAACTGCTGAGCCACCCAGGTGTCCCATCTTATGGAAGACACTTAAACACTCATCTTTGTTTCTGGATGCCTGAGAAGACAAGAGACCATAGTCCTCAATAAAAATAATAGACATGAATAAAGATGAGACTCATTCTTTCCTTTCTGAGTCTTCCCGATGCTTTGTCTGTACTCAATGTCTTCAATAAACTCTGCTCTCACTTTCTCTTGGCTTGCATTTGATTTCTATCTTCTGCAAATCCAAGGACCCTCTTGGCTGGTCTTGTGGGAACCCCTCTGGGTCCTTGGACCCAGCTAGCCTGCATCAGTTGGAATGGGTTTGTAATCAGGAGATGTCTTAGTCAACCAGGACATGTTTATCTCTGTGCCTAGCTAATTTCAAGGCAACACACAGTTCTAATCTCAGCTAATCATCCATGAGATTGAGGAGGTTGAAGGGTTTGTGCCTGACCTTGCCAGCAGGTTCAGGCAAAAAGGGAAAGATCTGTGTTTGGTCTTGTCGCAGGTAAACAAGGAGTCATCTAGTCTTTTGATAAAGAGTCTCACCTAAGTCATATGGCGAAGGCTGGTTCTGTGTGGTAAGCTATTTCCCAGAACACAATTGGGTAGGAGGATTTCTTAATTATTTGTTTTCCATGAGTACAGGTCCAGTAAATTTCATTGTTGTCGCCGCAAGTCTTCTTAAGGCCTCAACCTGGAACTGGCAGTCATTTTTGCCATATTCTATTGGTTAAAGCAGTGCCAGGTCTGGCCCACACTCAAGGGGAGGGTATTACACAAGGGCATGAATATTGGGGTTCATCATAGGCCACCAAAATACAGTCTTTCACAGAGTCTGAACCTTGGACTGGATACTTAGAATGGGATGCTACTAGCATATCCTAGGTGGTAGCTGCAACTATCAGCTATGTGTATACATTGGTAAATGTAGGAAAAAGTCCAGCAACATTTCAGATTGGAGGCTCGAGGGTTGTGATTTTCCTATTTTCTAGTTTCTCAGATGCCCTTGTCAATACCGATTGTTGATTAACATTTATCCCAACATTTTCTGGAATTTTGTTGCTAGTTGTATTTCTTGAACGTCATCTCAGTATTCACTTAGTTTAATGGCAGTGATGACCGGACTTAGCCAGAACTGCCAGTTAGTAAGCTTTTACATTTTAATTACTTGCTCTGATTAGACCTGGCGAGAGGCATTAACTTAACCTGTCCAGCTCCTGCAACAAAAAGGGCCAGTAGAGAGGGAATCCCTGTGTGAAGGGGGGGAGGGGTAGTGTTTGTGAACGAAGGTCTCCCACATAGGGACCCTCAGTAGAAGCTAGCTAGCCTTTGGAAACTTGATCTTTCTCTGCCTTGGTTTCCTTCTTCCGAACTCAACAGTATTAGTTTCTTTCAGAACTCTTTGAGAAGATAGTCTAATAAAAGACCACAAATCTTTTTTACTAGGTGAAGCATTTACCACTCTAATTAGCATTCCCATCCAAAGGCTTTCATAGTCAAGAAGCAAACACCAGCATTCCGTGCGCTAGGGTTGAAGGGAGTCAATCTTAAGTCATGAGTAAGCAGAGGTGATGGACATAAAGCGTTTAGGCATTGCCTGTGTTCTGATAATCAGTCATCAGAACTTTACTGAGGTACCATCATGCTAAAGGCACTGTCCTAGGTTTTATGAACAGAGAGAGAGTCCAAGCCTAGTATTGTGGATTTGCTAAAAAAAAAAAATACACATATATTTATGGGTTATGCCAAAGTAGGTCTGCACAAAATGTTAATGACGTCCCCAAAGCAGAGTAGACTATGCTTCAGAGAAGAGACAGGCTGGGGCCTGGAGCATGTATGACAGGAGTCTACTGGGCAGTAGGAAACTGTCGGAGGGAAGGCCACTGACAGGCAAGAAGATAGTGTAAATCCTGAGGCAGGCGGACCAGCCTCTTAGTTTCCCAGAGGCTGACAGCTCTCGGTCCCACCCCGGGAGGGTGGTGGTGGGTGGGAGGGCCGGAGTCCCGGAGGCAGGCTCCCGAAGCTGCAGCTGCACGCCCACGGGGCGCAGGAGGACGAGGAGAAAGTTTGCGGAGGGAGGGAGGGGGGCGGGGAGAGCCCTGTCGCGCATGCGCCGTGGCAGCGGGCCGGCTCGGCAGGGGCTTTGGCCTGCGGCTCGCTCCCCGCGTCGCGCCCCGCGTGTCCCCACAGACTGAGCCCCGGGAGCGAGCGCGTCGCGCGCCCGCGCCCCTCCCGGCCGGGCGGACCTGCGGACCTGCGGACCTGCGGGCGGGCGGGCGCCTGCGCACGAGCGTCCCGGGCGCCGGAGCCGCGGGGTTATGAGAGGTGGGGCGCGGGGAGGGCGCGCGGCAGGAGGCGGCCGCCGTGACGGCGCGGGCGTGGTCACGTGCTCGCTGGTCACCGCCGCCGCCGCCGCCCCCGCCCGCCCTGTTCTCTGTCTGGTCGGGCCGGGCCCGGCCGGTTCCGCGAGCGCCCGGCAGAGACTGAGGGAGAGAGAGAGAAAGAGGAGGAGGGGAGGAGGAGGAGGAGGAGGATTCAGGGAATAGGAGCTGGGGAGCCCTGCTGCGCCACAGGTAAAACAAGATGATGATGATCGTAAAAAAGCCTGAGCCCCCTCCCCCGCGCGAGCGCCTCCGCCTCCCTCCAGTGCAGCCCCACGTGCAGCCGCCCCCGCCGCCGCCGCCCCCCGGAGGGCCCGAGGCCGCCGCCGCCGCCAGGGCGCCTCCCGGGTCGGCGTGGGGCCGGGGGCGGGAGGGACTCCCGGTCAGCCGGCCCTGCCCTGCGCTGCCCTGCCTCGGGGGCCCGGGCTCGAGGCTGCAAGGCCGGCTGCGGCGGGAGCGCGGAGCCCCGGGCCCGCCGGCCGCTCGCCTCCCTACTTGGTCACTTTTCCTGTTGGTGTCAGCCCGGGGCGCGCGGCGCGCTTCCTCCGCAGGCCGGAAGCGGAGCGGGCCCCGGAATCCCCCAAACCTGCGAAAATGCAGCCTTTAGACTCAGGAAGGCTTATCCACCGGGGAGGACAGGAACGCGTTTCCGTGCGAATTAACGCTTATTCACCTGTAAGAACATGCCCGTTGAGGCCTCTTAGGGATCTGAGACAAACTTTGTGCAAGTTGATCTCCCCCCGCCCCCCCTCCCCCCCTCCCTCCACCCCTTCCCCTACTTTTTCCTGGAGAAACGAACACAAACCTCCTAAAACAATTTTTGGTTCTGCGGACGACTTAGGGTTTTGTTCAGTGCCAGCCATTAACCAGTTTTGGTTTCAGAATATGATTTTAAAGTTCACAGCCTTCAGATCTTTTTTTTTTTTTTTTTTTCCCCCTTTCTTCTTCCTGAATAATGATTTTCGGGAATGAGTTGTGTGTATCGAGGCCGAATTGTACTAAATCCTGAAATTGTAGCGTCCAGGTTGCGCGGCTTTGGGCCTGATTGCGTGCAGATTTCTAGAATTAGTCATTATTTGTACTGCTCGTACAGCAAAATACAGCACCAAGGAAACTGCTAGTGTGCTGTTGCACAAAATACTGACTTGAAGCAGGAAGTATGAAATGTAGGCATTGTTGAAAATAAACCTTTGAACACTTAAATTCCTTTATATGTTGGTCATTTCCCTTAATTGAACTCCTCTGATTCCACAAATTGGAATTTTCATGGTACATCTCTGAACTCAAATAGAAACTTGAGCATTTAAAATTTTTACGACTCTCTGCAGTAGAGTCCAAGCAAGTGCTTCTCAACCTTTCATGTGCATAGGAAATCCCTTGGGGCTGGTGTTTAAAACTGCACGTTCTGATTTAGTAGACCTGTGATGCATCTTGATACTCTGCATTTCCTTAGAGCTCCCAGGTGCTGCTGGACAAGGAACAATTGAGTAGCAAGGGTGTGGATAACGTGTATGCTAAGAAATAAAATGATGTGTCCACGAATAGGTGTCTTCATTCATCCTGAGTGTAGAGGTAACAAGAGAAGGGGCAAAAGGCAGGATGAACTGAGAAAGTTCACATCAGGGCCATCCTTTATGAAGACTGAGCATGCTATTTTGGGATACCAGGAGAGGGGATAGTTGGACTGGGGAAAATTGCCCCAACCTGTAGGAGTGCAGGCACCAGGTGTGCGGGCTGTGGTGCTTACCTCACCTGGCCTGTGAATTTTCCGCGGAAGCTTGGCATATCGAGCCGAAGGACTCAGCTATGGATAGTTGGGTTTTATCTACTTACAGGCTGTGAATCCTGGTGTCTCTGAAACCATTGCTGGGATGAAATTTTCTTTTATTAGTGAAAGTATTGAGTGTTTGCTTTCTCTTTCGGACAACAGCCACAATTGAGCAACGCATTTCAGAGCCTTGGAGGCTAACTTGTAAAGAATTTAGGGTTTCAACCTGTTGAAGTTATCCTAAATGGGTTCAGATTTTTCCCCCAACCTAATTAAGAATGTAAATTGAAAGTATCATACTTCACCTCATACTTTGTCTATAAAAATATCTACTTTTTAAAAACTTTATTGAACTGTAACATCAATTACTTTCAGCATGGTAATTTTTAAGGTCTTTATTCTAGTCCTTACTTTACCGTTCTTTCATGTTCTTAAATAATACCTATGGCAGTGTTTTTGAAGCATGAAGTGCCAGTGTTTATTTATCTCTCTCTTTTTTTTAAAGATTTTATTTATTTATTCATCAGAGACGACAGAGAGAGAGAGAGGGAGAGGGAGGGGTGGAGAAGCAGGCTCCATGCAGGGAGCCTGATCCTGGGACCCAATCCTGGGACTCCAGGATCACACCCTAGGCGGAAGGCAGCGCTAAACCTCCAAGCCACCCAGGGATCCCCGCACTTTATGTATCTTAACTCACGTGATGCTCGCAAAAATCTTTAAGGAAACTGAACTAGAGAGAGAGTAAAAGAGCTGAGACTCTGGCTGGCTGACTCTAGAGTCCATGCTTTAATAATCTTCTTGCAGATTTTTGTGAAGAAAATAAATTAATGATGCTTTTTAAAATCTCCTTTTCATAGTATTATTGAAAATTATGAGCTTAACTTTAATTTTAAAGTCCAGACTTGTCATCTTTTTAAGTTTCCCCCATCATATTCCAGTTTAAAATAAAAACTTGCCTCAATGCTTGTAATCTTTTCTGAATAAGATACTGAAATTTGCAAAGCTTTGTTTGCACCTGTTTGCCAGACCAGTCTCAAGTCTCTAAGTCACCGTTAAATGTGAAAGTAGTGTCTATTTCCTTTTGACCTTGCAAGTTTTCGTTCTTCATTCCGTATGCCGGTCTTCCACCCCCCCCCCCCACACACACACATACATAGTGCATACATAGATTTATCCTGTATTTGTTATACTAACATTTAGGATTTTGGGGGGGATTGATGGGTCACTGACTTTTCATTTGGCCAGTAAGGATGATAACAATTTAAACATGAGTCATTGTTACCATATCTTAACAATGAAAAAGTAATAAGGACAATCTCAGTGTCCTTTTGTCTCCAATCACTGAAAGCTTTGACCTGTATCAACACCAGTCTGAGGATTGGTGCTTATACACTTGGTCTAAGACATTTCTCTTAACTTGGACAGATGATTAGAATGGCAGTAATATTACAGTTGTGTACTGGAACTTGAGAAGTGAGATTTTGTGGGTGTGGGCAGTTGTGGGAGGGGGAAGGGAGAGGAAAGGGCATATGGCCTGATTCCAGGAGCATTAATTTTCCGTTAACTGGGATAATCCTTTGGGAAGAAAGTCGGTATAACAACAAATCCCTGTTGTAAATATTTTCTCAAAGTTCATACTCTGTTGTGATGTCTGTTGTAATGTTATGCTGGACAGTTACTTAGCCTTATAGTGCCCCACTTTTCTCAACTTTAAAATGTGGATAATAGTACCTCAGAAAATTGTTTTGAGGATTAAATGAGTGTATATATATATATATATATGTATGTGTGAGGATAG
The DNA here is from genome assembly GCF_053574225.1 of Canis aureus. Classification (NCBI taxonomy): domain Eukaryota; kingdom Metazoa; phylum Chordata; class Mammalia; order Carnivora; family Canidae; genus Canis; species Canis aureus. The sequence continues at coordinate 27,454,747 of NC_135632.1, read as the reverse complement.
CACATGTACATATACATAATGCTTGGTGTCTGACACATAGTTAATGCTGTCATGTAAGTGTTAGGTACTGTGTTTTACTATGGGTAATCTACAGTGTGGTTGATCATACATAATCAAGACTGTAATTGAATAACTTTAATGGAAATTGTACATTTATTTGGCATAAAGCTGTATGGGCCAGCAAAACAGAAAGTTTGTACTTTTTGGATTAAATACAAAATTGGTATAGTAATGCTCTTAGGGAATTAAATATGAATGAATATGGTCTGGTTGCTCTGATCTTCCAAAACAAGGAAGTCAGTAGAAATAATAAAAGATGTTTTTGGTGGTGGTAGGAAAGGATTGGTTTAAAATTTTTTTTTTTTAATTTTATTTATTTATTCATGAGAGAAACACACAGAGAACGAGAGAGAGGCAGAGGGAGAAGCAGGCTCCAGGCAGGGAGCCTGACATGGGACTCGATCCCAGGTCTCCAGGATCACGGCCTGGGCTGAAGGCGGCGCTAAACCGCTGAGCCACCCGGGCTGCCTTTTTTTTTTTTTTTTTTTTTTTTTAATTTTATTGGTTTAAAATTTTCAAGTGTACTGTTATGAGCCTAGAACATGGTAACCTTATTTCTTTTTTTTTTTTTAAAGGTTCTTTTTTTTTTTTTTTTTTTTTTTTTAAGATTTTATTAATTCATGATGATAGACACAGAGAGAGAGAGAGGAGAGACACAGGCAGAGGGAGAAGCAGGCTCCATGCAGGGAAACCTACATGGGACTTGATCCCGGGTCTCCAGGATCACACCCTGGGCTGAAGGCAGCTCTAAACCGCTGAGCCACCCGGGCTGCCCGGTAACCTTATTTCTGAAGGCTTTTCTGACTATAACTTTTACCTCCCTTTGCCGACTCCTTTGCTCCTTAAATTAATCCATCTGTCCTGGCATACTCCAGACCTGATCTACAGCCCCTTATCTAAAAACCCATGGTAGCATGTATGTCTCAGAAGGAAAATTTTGGGAATTTAGAAAATCAATATGGTGCATATACCATATATCATGAAACCTGTGCATAGGAACAATCACCCCATAGTTGTACACATTATTTTTCCCAGAGAATTTATACATGTTTACACTAAGTAGAATAAAAAAGACCATAAAAAGTCTCATGTTAGGCTGTGATTTGTTGACAGCTTAGAAAGCAGTTTTAGTTTTCAGAGCTTTTGGATTTTTGTAATTGGAGATAAAGGGTTGGAGTCTCTCTCTCTGTTTTGTAAATTATCATAGTACCTATCTCCTTGATCAGAAAAAAAACTGGAATACAGGATTTGTGTGTCAACATTTTATATCATTAGCACCTGTTATAGGACCTAGCATGCAGTAGATGCTCATTAAATGTCCACTAGTTCAAATGAAAAACATGTAAAGATAATATCGTTCATTGTTCTGTGCTACATGTGATGTCTTTGATTGTGAAAATATTTAGTAAGTGCAGATTTTTCTTCTTAACTCAGTTGCCCAGGGAAGCTGATTATTGGGTTACTTTTTTGAGATAAAATAAACTTAAGAGATTTGAAATAGGCATTATAGATGATTGGAAATTTTTATAAATTTGTGTTGACAAGAATGCTTACTTTTTACCTTTATGGATCTTGAAGTCTACATTTAGAAGAATGGTTTACTTTTAAAAAATGAGTGGATTTAGTTTTGTATGACAGATTAGTTGTATAGCTAAAGATAATATTGCTGTATATGAATATCTTAGGTTGAATAATTGCAGTATGGCAGGTTAGCCTGCCATTAGAAAAAAATTTATTTTCTATTACAAAAGGTAATGCCTATTGTGAAAATTTTAGAAAAGCATGATCAAAAATAATGATCTGCACTATTGGCAATTTCTTAAGTTCTCTTTGGGGTTATATTGTCTTGAGAGAGGCTGAAAAAGAAAAGTCAGATTTGTACTGCAAGTAGTAGTTTAGAAAACCGAGTTGCAAATGTTGGTTAGCAGCAGTGTTTTTTTACTGTTACTAAACATCTAAGTGACATGAAAAGGTTGAACCAAAAGCACTTTGGGTCTCTACTTCTAATTATTCTTAAGATACATTATTTAGATCAGTGAGAAGTAATCCGCCACTTCTCATGTAACCACCTTGGGGGAGAGGAGTTGTACCTGCTTTCTGATGGTATAACACTGCAAGAAGACTGAGCCTAAGTTACAGATTCTGGCTCCAGATGGGGGCATTTTGTTTGCTGGTAATTAGTGGGGATCAGAATCGACCCCTTTAAATTTCCCAGAATGGGTACCTTTGGAGATATTCCAGTAGCTCCTTTGTAGGAATCCAAGAGGAATTACTAACATTCCCTCTCTTGCCACCCTGGTGAGATGGTGGATTGATTGCCCTGGCTTCCTGGTAGGGGTTGGGAGAGAAGGTGGAGTTGTTAGGAGATGGGTAGATAGTACCACTATTTCCCTCTTTGTCTACTGTATTGATTAAACTAGACTTCTTTTTCTACATGAGGTCCAGGAGTCTTGTAGTAAGAATGCTCGTTCTGATAAGTAGGTATGTATGGTGTAGGGAGACTTGGGATAAATTGCCTCCCCTCTCCAATCTTTATTATTCTTAATAGTTTAGGGGTTAATTTTAACCTATTTATCCTGTGTTGTGTGTGTGTGTATATGTGGATAAACATGTATGTGTTGATATACCTATTTTTTTTTAACTAAAAGTGGATTTATGCTGTTTTGTTACTTGTGTTTCTCCTTTAATATTTTATATTACTAATGATGTTACTCTTCCACACAATTTTTCATGGCTCCATGACTGTTTCATTGTATGAATGTACTGTTAGTAGTTCTCCATTCTTGGACACCTAGATTACTTTGAATCCTTACATGAAAAGCAGTGCTACACTGAATATTACGGTGGCTAATATCCTTTTGTGCCTATACATTATTATTTATTTAGAAAAAATTATGAGTGGAATTATTAGTAGGTCAAAAGATATGCCCATGTTTAACACTTTTGAAACATGACCACGTTGCCTATCAGAAAGGTTGTACTATTTTTCCCTTAACTACAAAGCTGTTTGAGAGGCCCTGTACTTGCTGTTACTGAGCATTATCATCTTTTCTTTACTTTAACAGCTTCATTTTGGCATACTTAATACCTCCTCCTCTTCTGCCTTTATAGACCTTAACATTTATGTAGTTCTGTCTCATTCTTTCTTTATGAATCTTATAGGCTTTTTCTGCCTTTTGTTTATGTAGCTATTAATTTATATTTTTAAACTATTTTTGGGCAGCCTGGGTGGCTCAGTGGTTTAGCACCGCTTTCAGCCCAGGGTGTGATCCTGGAGACCTGGGATCGAGTCCCATGTCAGGCTCTCTGCCTGTGTCTCTGCCGCCTCTCTCTCTCTGTCTCTCATAAATCAATAATCTTTAAAAAAAAATAATAAAAAAATAAACTATTTTTATAGTTTCAATTTAAACTTTGAGTTTAGCTCTTCCAGAACATGTTTAGTTGTATAGTGTGAAGTAGAAGGCACTAAATTTTTGAGTTTTTGATTAGGTTTCTCAGTACTACTGAATAAATGATTTATTCTTTCTCTATGGATATCAGAAGATCGATTATTTTGTCTTCTGTTCAGTCCCACCATGTTTTACTTTTTTATTGGTGGGAATGAGATTTTTCTTTGTGTGTGTGTGTTTATTTTTCCTACCTGTTCCTGCACAATAGAAGAGCCACTGATTTTTTTTGTGTGTGTGTGTGTATTTTGTAATTAGTCCCTTTCTAAGTCTATTTATTATAAACACTTTTTGGTTGATTCTCTTATATTTTCCAAACAGTTAAGCATACCATCTGAAACCAGCCATTTTTATAGAAGAGTTTTTTTTTTTCTTTCATGATTAATTTTCATTTATGGAAATTGTGCTGGAATGATTTTCTTAATTTCATTGACTTGAAATGATTTGATATGATATCACTGTGAATTGATCTACCCAGTTCTCAGAAGGATTTAAAAATATTTGGAAAACCACCTCAAGTAATCTCTGTTATGTACTGAATGTGTTCCCCCAAAATTTGTATGTTGAAACCCTGTTTCCTCACTCTCCCATGTGATGGTATTAGGTGGTAAGCCTTTTGGGAAGTAATGAGGATTATATGAGGTAATGAGGGTGGAGCCCTCACAAATGGGATTAGTGCCGATGTAAGAGTTAAGAGAGTTTGCTTCCTTTCTTTGGCATGTGAGGATACAGTAAGTCAGCAGTCTGCAAACTGGATGAGGGCCTTCGACCAGAACTTGACCTTTCTGGCCCTCTGATCTCAGAGTTCAGCTCCCAGAACTGTGAGAAAATCAGCTTCTGTTGTTTATAAGCCTTCCAGTCTATGGTACTTTGTTATAGCAGCCAGAACTGATAATCTCTAAGGACCTTTCTGGCTCAGAAGTTTTGTGATTCTCCTTTTATGTCAAAATACTCATGGTAATATACGCAACACTCTGGTACTTTTAAGTTAAAGTGCCTGCAGCTTCCTTTATAATTGTGATTGTAGATCTAGCTCTACTGCCCAAGCAATTATTCTGAGGTTTTACATTTTCATCTCCCTAGAGCTTGAAGATTTCTTTCTATGTGATTTGGCACAAATTAAAAGGGAATACTGATAGACTACAGGGATCAGATTGTGACATTGTTTATTTGCAGTATCAGGTATCCTGATTTTCTGTCTCTGGTCAGGTGGTATAATTTCCTACTTTTTATAGTGAGTTTTCTTTTCAAGCTGTGGTCTTGCTATGGTCTACTTAAAGTTCTCCAAGCCAAATAATGTAATTATCAGAACTGAGTGTTATGGAAGCCATTGGGAAGTGATAGACCAGGAAGCAGTGAAGATAGGAAAAAATAGAAAAGATAGGGACAGGAAAGTGCCTGGTATGTAGCTCTTTTTTCTCTGCTCCTATGTCTACTCTCTGATTATCCTTTTGTACATCTTTACCCTTTTAATGCTTTTCTGGCTTCCTGTTTATTCTCCAGATACACTTTATTTTCTCTTTCAGAGAATAGCTCCACTACCTCCTTTCTACTTTACTGAGGAAGGAGTACAGATGCTTTCCCCCCATCTGCAAAGAAGTTTTGATCAGTACCCTTGATTTCCTTCCTTTTTGTCACTAAAATTACCAGCATAGTGCCACCACCAGTGGCCATCATGCATCTTGCCTTAGAAAGCGTGTGGCAAAACATTGATTAAACTTAGATTTCCTCATATAAAACCACTGTTTTGGAAGCATTAACAGAATGAAAGAGAGATACTTTATAAAGACATTGTCAGAGAATTGTAGGGTAATATCTGACTGGCTGAGGAGATAGTAAGAGATTAATATCAAAGAGAGAAAAAGCTTCTGAAGAGTCTAATCTTAGATCTCCAACGCTGATTTCTTCTGTGAGCTTTAGATCTGTGTATCTGATTGCCTACTGGATAACTATTTTTGATGGCCCCCAGAAAACTCATGTTCATAACATGTGCAACTGATTTTACCATCTTCTCTTACAAAACCTATTCCCTCTGCCAAGTTAATTATCTCAATGGATGACTCCACCATCTTTCCGGTTGTTGAAGCTGGAAACCTGGTAGACACCTTTTATTCATCAAATCCTCATGTAACGGCATCAGTCTCCGTGAATTTTAAGTCTTGAATCTGTTGTCTCTTTATGCCCACTACTTCTACTCTGGTATATTATCTCTAGATGATCATCTCTTGCCTTTGTTTCTGTAGGGTTTTCTGACTAGTGTCCCTGGAGCCAGGTGATCTTTAAGCCCTTTGTCCATTTTTGGGTTTTTGTTGTTTTTCAGAGCTCTTTGCATATTGTAGATTTTAACTCTTGGTGTATTTTATATATTGCATATATTTTCAATTTTGTCTTAATTTTGCTTATACATTTTAAAAATTTTTATGAAGAATGATTAAATTTTATATAGTTCCACATACTAGTCTTTTTCTTTACTATTCTATTTCTTGGTAGAAACAAGATTGAACTCAGTTTCTTATTTGTCATCTTTTTACCACTTTGGCTACTCTTCCAATAGCTTCAAATACAGAATTTTTGTACATTACACATACTACTGGTGGAGAAAAAAAATCAATAGACTAATAAATTCCAAAGCAGTTATACAGATATCTGTTTAGGAAATGAATTTCGGAATCTTGTCCATCTCTTAATGGTCTTATGATCGAATTGATCTGTTTTGGGATTTGGCAAAATTCTATCCTAGATTGTACCAGTAAATCAAGCTGAATAAAGAGTAATTGTTAAATCAATATTATACCTACCCACAAAATAAGACTTTTAGTGATTGAAATGTAAAAATATGAAGCTTATTAAAATTGTAGACAAGGTAATATGGTCAGCTATATTATATGGATAAGGTAACTCCCTGAAAATAATTAGAAATGCTAGAAATTTCTTTTCCTTAGGAGCAAACATGATAGTAAGAAATTACCAGGTCAAAATCTACATGAAAGCAGGAATTTAGAGAAGTAAGCAGAATGTTAAAACTGCTTTTCCTTTTAGGATATATGCCACATTCTAGTGAACCTTTAGTTTTGAGGGCCTCCCAAAGCACAGTGTAGAAATTAAAGCCCATATATGCCCAGGGAGGGCATCTAATAGGATATTCCCTTCCCTATAAAACTGGACTCCAAAAGAGCTATGGTCATAGAGTATGGTTAAACCAAGATTAAAACCCTTTTCATGTTCTTCCTCACAGGAGGCTATAAAAATATTTGCCTTGGACTTGAAAAAATACTTATTCCTAAGAAGTTATAACCATAAGTTTTCATTCTTGATATGCAGTTCAAATTCAGTGTCACCTGGTCCAAAATGTGAATTTAACCTCAAAATGTGAATTTAAAGTGGTTCTCGGTGCCAGACAGAAGCAAATGAAAGTCCTCTCAGGTAGAATACATTTTTATCTTCGGTCCTAGGAAATTCTTACAATTTTCCAGAGAATTACCTCACAGTAAAATATAGCCAAGCACACAAGGAAATGAGGTACCATGAGTAAGAAGCAGCAGAAACAATTGACAGAAATGAACTCACAAAAACTTCAGATTTTGGAATTATCAGAGATGATAAAACAACTGTTTATTATGTTTACTACAAAAAGATGGAAAATATCTGCAGGTAACAGGAAACTTGGGAGATTTGAGAAAGACCTGAACAAAACTTATAGAAATAAAAAATACAGTAATTATAATGAAAAACTCAGTGGAGGGGTGTCAGGGTAGCTGAATCCGTTAAGCATCTGACTCTTAATTTTGGCTAGGATCATGATTAGGATGGTGAGATCGAGCCCCATGTTGGGCTCTGTGCTCAGTGCAGAGTCTGTCCCTCTTCCTCTGCTCCTCCCCCTACTTGTGTGTGCTCTTTCTTTAAAATAGAATCTTAAAAAAAAAAAAACAAAAAACAAAACTCAGTGGATGTGGTTAGTAAGTAGTAGATTAAATACAACTAAAGAGAACCCATGTACTGGACATAAATGGTTCAGAATGTAGCACAGAAAGACAAGGGAATGGGTAAAAAAGAAAGATTACAGTGTATAGAACATAGAAGGTGAAGATATGACAGTATTTCATCAGTTTTCAGTAGCTTTCTAATTGTAGAAAGGAGGGGCACCTGGGTAGCCCCGTTGGTTAAGTGTCTGCCTTCAGCTACAAGGTCATGATTTTAAGGTCCTGGTATTGAGTCCTGCTGAGCAGGGAACCTGCTTCTCCCTCTGCCCCTCCCCATGCCCCCACTCGTGTTCTCTCTCTCTCTCACTTTCTCTCAAAAAAAAAAAAAATCTTTAAAAAATAAACTGTTCTTAGAAGGGAGAAATAATAGGAAAGGAAGCAGTGTTTGAAGAGAGAATGAGCATTTTTCAGGGCTGAGAAAAACACCAGCCCATGAATTTAAGAAGTGCTGAGAATTTTAAACACACCTCTAGACATATCATAGTAACATGGAGAACACCAGAAACAGAGAATATCTTAAAAGTTGTCAGAGAACAAAAGATGGATTACCTTTTAAGTAACTGTAGCAGCTATACCAACAGCTGACTGCTCAGGAGCAGAAATGGAAGCCAGAAAACAGTGGGGTAATAGCTCCATGTGCTGGGAACAAGTTGCCAACATAGTATTCTATAATTAATGAAAATAACTTTCAAGAAGCAGGGTGGAATAATGACATTTTCGGATGGAAGTGTAAAATATTCTCTGTGAGGAAAATGTGAAGGAAATGTATAGATCCATTTTTCTGGTTGATCCTAGTATTTAGAATGAAGACTTAACATAATAAGCAATTTTGAGCTTCACGTAAGTTATTTTCTTCTTAGAAAGTTGTTCTGTTTGCATTTAGTAAACAGAGCTGCTGTTTGGCAATACTTTTACCAATATATTTTAACAACTTTTGGATCTTCGATCTATTTAGAATCTTCAGTATCATTGTAGGAAGTCTTTTGTGATAATTAATGCATGCCTTTAAGTCTTGCTGAACCAGTGATGCAATTTGTAATATTCATATTTGAAATTTCATTGAGTCAAATCAAGAAGGATTTGGAGAAAATTGTGTCCTGGTATTCATAAAAATAATTCCTGCAAATGATTTTATTCTTATCTTCCAGTCCTAAATACAAGTTTCTGGAGAAAAAAAAAAAAAGTGGAAGTTTTAATTTTATTTATTTTTATTATTTTTTAAACTTTTATTTATTTATTCATGAGAGAGACAGGCAGAGGGAGAAGCAGGTTCCATGCAGGGAGCCTGACGTGGGACTCGATCCCGGGACTCCAGGATCACACTCTAGGCCAAAGGCAGTGCTAAACCACTGAGCCACCGGGCTGCCCTATTTTTTTTTTAATTTAAATTCAATTTGCTGACATATAGTATGACACCAGTGCTCATCCCATCAAGTGCCCTCCTTAGTGCCCATCATCCAGCTACTGCATCCCCCCACCCACTTCCCCTTCTGCAACCCTTTGTTTCCCGGAGTTAGGAGTCTCTCATGGTTTGTCTCCCCCTCTAATTTTTCCCACTCAGTTCTCCTCCTTTCTCTTAGAGTCCCTTTTCTTTTCTTTTCTTTTCTTTTCTTTTCTTTTCTTTTCTTTTCTTTTCTTTTCTTTTCTTTTCTCTTTTCTTTTCTCTTTTCTTTTCTCTTTTCTTTTCTCTTTTCTTTTCTTTCTTTTTTCTTTTCTTTCTTTTCTTTTCTTTTCTTTTCTTTTCTTTTCTTTTCTTTTCTTTTCTTTTTTAAAGATTTTATTTATTTATTCATGAGAGAGGCAGAAGGAGAAGCAGGCTCCCCATGGGGAGCTCAATGCAGGACTCTATCCTAGGATCCTGGGACCATGACTTGAGCCCAAGGCTGATGCTCAAACACTGAGTACACCCAGGCACCCCTCTTATAATCCCTTTCACTATTTCTTATATTCTACATATGAGTGAAAGATTTTTTTTTTTTAAACCCATGGATAAGGTTAGCATAAATGTGAGTCTACAGTGGCAGGAATAGCAAACAGACTTTAAAGTTAAATGGACCTGGATTAGAATCTGGTTCTACCATTTAGTAATTCAGTCTTGATGATGTGACTCTAACCTTCTGATCCTTAGTTTTCTCATTTGGAGTATAGGGATAATACTACTTTGCAAGTGTACAGTGAGGAATAGAGTAGTGCTTGTAAAAAGCACCAAATACAGTTCTGTGGCTCTTGTTGGGTTCTCAACTAATTGTTACTAATGAGTAACACAGACGAATGAATTGAATCTGGCAAGGAATTTGAAATTGTTTACTGTGCAAGTAATATAAAAGAGTTAATCATATTTCTAGTGCTGAAGAGTCATGGACATTGATCATAATAATCTTTGAAGTTCAGAGATTGTCAGAATGTGGCTTCACTTACTGATTTGCTGATTAATTTTACACCAGATCAGCTGTGTATGCTACCTACAAATTAGGCAGCTATACGTTTTTCATGGCAGGTAACATGGCAAGATGAAATCAATGACTTTCTATAGAAAGTTAAAAAAATTGCCAGACACAACATACACAGTATATATTTATATCTATGTATATGAGTGGTTTATATTTATATTTATTTATATATACTTCTATTTCCTGAGGTTGAAGTTCATGATGACAGTGATTTATGGTCTACCTGAATATTTTAGTAATTCATTCCACAAAATGTTTAGAAAGAAGGTGCTTAAAACTTTATACTGTACTTTTCAGAAGTTAAATAAATCTGTTGGCCTCCAGTAATTTAGAGTAAGAGCCATCAGTGCATTCTAATTATTGCTATTTGAATTGAGAATCTGACTTCTATAAAATATTTAGACCTAGATTTTTCATTTTCTTTTTTTCCCTCTTCTTGTTGTTTGTAATCAAGAGGTGATATAGAATTTTTTATGATGTGGGATTACTTGTACACTTTGCAAATTATTTTCCAATTTTTTATTCTTTATTCAATATTTAGACCTTTCCCCTCATTGAGTAGTGATAACTATATAGAGCATATTAGTTGATGCATTTTTAAACCATCCTTCTTATAGCAAACTTTAAAAATGATATAATGAAGACAATTCAGGAGTTTTTATTTTTGGAACTTGACAGTTTTAGAATGTTGGTTATTATAGTAGTATATTTGTAGTTTTTGAGTTTTTTTCAAGTTACAAAGACAATGACTAAAAACAGATTAGGCATTTCTTGTCTTTTCAGGAAATTCTAGGATCGCCAAATACTTTGAAAATGATTTGGGTAAAGATAGCAAAACAACTTGATCTAAATACAAGTGCAAATGCTTCCTGTTAAACATTTAGCTGTTTTAATTTTCTTGATTTATGTTAGACACTCATGTGATGCAGAAATTGAGCAGCAGCAAATTTTTGTGCGGTTAGATCATGTGATATTGGTCTTCCTCCAGTGCTGCTTTTGATCTTGGAGGTAATCCCTTGTAATCACAAACTTTAAAGAACCTTAAGATTATACTTTCTAAGCTGATATATTTTGCATTAGTAAAAATATATAGGATTAGAAAAGACACTGTATGAAACTCATGTAGATTTTTTTTTTCTTGTTTACATTTGACTTTGTATTTCATATTTTGAGCTTTGGTTGTTTATATTCCACAGGCTGATAATTTCTTTTTAACTAGTGGTTGTACTATGTGAAAAATTATAGGTTAAACTTGAATGAGCCCCTGTTTTGTTTTGTCTTTTATCTCTTCCAATCTTTTATATTTTGAAAATGAGTGTTATTCCATGATATCAAACTCTCTGTGAATCAGTTATTCCTCATGAGAATAGAAATTGTTACTATAGTTTTTAAGTCAGGATTTATTCATATATCTCTTTGGTGCTCTAGTTTGACCTTTTTGCAGAACTGAAGAGGTTTGTAGGCACAATAGTATCTTCACATTTTACAGCACTATTAAGAACACTGATAGGTTAAAGAAAAGTAATCTAGGTTATATGTGTATATATATCCTCACACACACACACACATATATATATATCTTATATATATATATAAGATTCTATTCATTTATTCATGAGAAACACAGAGAGAGAGTCCGAGGCACAGGCAGAGGGAGAAGCAGGCTCCATGCAGGGAACCTGATGTAGGACTCAATCCTGGGTCTCCAGGATCAGGCCCTGAGCCAAAGGCAGACGTTTAACTGCTGAGCCACCCGGGCTGTCCATATATATTTTTTTACATTCAAGTAGTCCATTAAAAATATTAACACTAGACAAATACAGACTTTTCTAGTTAGTAATGATTGCTTATGTAAAATAAATATCAAATTTCCTAGGTTATTTTTTTGGTGTTTTGCTGAGAAAACATTCCATTTATAAGATACTAAGTAATATTCTGTGTTTTTAGGAAAACCGTAATCTCTCTGTAGAATTTCTTAGAAAGCTTTCATTTGAAACATTGTGGTATTTTTGGTTTTGAATCATAATTATCTTTTATTAAACAGTTACATATGAAATTATTCAGAAATCATTGCAGTATTCAGAAGATCAATGAAAAGTTTCGTGAAAACAAGTATTTTTTATAATTAAGTTGATTATATTAATAAAATTTCAGTGTTTGATAGTAGCGAGGAATTCTTACTATTTTTGGCCATGATAATGATATTGTGGTTATGTAAGGAAGTGTCTCTGGTTTTTGCATTTTCTAAGTAAGTGAGGGTAAAATGACAGGAGGTTTGGGACAGGTAAATAATTATATAATTATATAAATTTTATAAATAGAGCAAAATTTGATACTTTAAGTCTGGGTCATGTGTCTATAGGGGTTCATGATTTTAATTTTACTTCTTTTGTGTAGGTTTATACAATCTTATTATAAACATTAATTAGAATTTACCTGGAACTGGAGGAGGGAGTTACTGTTTAATTGGTATATAGAATTTCTATTTGGGATTATGCAGAAGTTCTACAAATGGATAGTGGTGATGGTGGTACCAATTTGAATGTACTTAATGCTACCAAATTACAATTAAAAGTGGTAAAATGGTAAATTTTGTGTTAACACTTTACCATAATGACAAAATATAAATATGTTATAAAAATAACTCCCAAGAATCATACTCTAGGGAAAACTTTTGGAGGCTTATAGTACTTTTTACCTTTATTTTTCTTTTCTGCTTAACTTTTCTCCTTCAGTTTGGAATGAAACAGGAAGGAAAAAGGAAAAATGCCCATGCTATGTCAGCACTTTCTTACTGGGATTGGGTTCTAGAGTGGTATTCTAATAGCATATTAGTGATTTGTGAGATCAGTTTAGTATGTTGCTTCCAGCATTAAAAGAAATTAGAAAATATCAGGTGCACTGTGTACAGTGAATGTAAATGTGGTTATCATTAAATTTTTCAATTGTATAACATGTATATGTGCATGAGTTGTGGCATAAACTGTATTGTCTCAGTGGAATAGGTATTTTTTAGAAAGGAGTAAAATCAACGTAGAGGATATTGTGACTGCATAGTAACTAGAAGGCAAATGTCAAAGTTTGCACAAAGGGGCTGGGATAATAACTCAGATTTCACCAAAGTTTCAGACCTTAATCAGACAACTAGGAGGAATAATTAACCAAGAAGATCTGACAAGGCTCTTCTATCAGCATATGATGATAAATAATGTACAAAATGAGGGGAGTAGGTTGGATGGTAACTTGGAGAGGTGATCTGATTTTTGAGCTTTTGTATCAATGAGAAATGAATTGGTAATTACAAACTTTTTTAGGTAGACTTCCTTTATCTTTATTTGCAGGTCTTGACACATAGTTGATACTCTTAAGATATACAAGTATTATTTATGTTAAAAACGTGTGAGAATTTGATGATAAACACTATTTAAAATAGTGGCTAGAGATCATGTCATTTTAGGTCCCCCCCCCCCCCCTTTTCTGTAATTCTCTGGTTTATTTTTAGCTTGATCACCCACAGGGAATATTTTTCCAGAGGAAGCAAGGGAGAACCAGATTCTAGAGCCAGATAAGACTGAACTCAAATTTTACTTCTACCAGTTTCTGGTTAAGTTGCTTGGAAAGCTTTTTGAGTTTCTGTTTCCTCACTGTGACATTGCCTTGTAGAGTTTTAAGTAAAATGAGGTAACTTAAATAAAATGACTGGTAGTATGTAGTTGCTTAAGAAATGCTTGTTGTTAATGTCAGGTCAAGTCCCCCTTCTTTCACATATCTCATTTTTCCAAAGTCTGTAATCTTAAATTGATTTTTTCTTTGGTTTGGGGATTATTGTCTAATATTTTTCTATGGTGATCCAGAACAATTTCAATGATTAAGAAATATTCTTATTCACAAAATATAACCAAATAATAGATGTTTTCTGTGCTCTAAAAGTGTTTCATTTCCCAAAATATTTTGTAGATGGTGAGTGGTACTGAATTATTTTATTAGACTAGTTCTATTTAGAGAAGTTCATGTAGTGATTATATGAAAGGGGAGTTGAGAGGTCCTGTAATAATCAGTTGTTAATATTGAACCGTTTACAACTTGTGCTCTTATTATTTGTTTACAGCATTTCTTTTCACTCTAACATTGTATGATCTTTTAGAAAATATGTAAGATTAATGGTTAAAGGTATGTCTTTTAACTGCTTAGTTGGATTTATCTTGAAAAAGTACTGAATTTTGTGTATTTGAATAAGTCACTGACAGGAGGTCTTTAACATTTTTTTTTCCCCTCCGAACAGATGTCTTGGCCTGCAGTGACTCCAACTCCCATAATCCTTCCAATTTTCTCCTCTACCAAATAAGTTTTTAAAAAGTGACATTTTTATTATAAGTGATTGACTTAATTCAGGCAAACATTGCAGCTGAGGAAAGACTTCATTCCAGTGAGGAACGCTTTGGTATGAATGTTAGATTCTTTATTTTTACTTTGAGAATTTAATGCATGGTTCCGTCCTGCCCCTCTCACCCTGTATTCAGAACAATAAGTCTGTGAAATAAGTTTTCTTCAAGATTAAAAGTTTTGATGCTGTAGTATCCTGAGATATTACACTATTTGATACATTTTATTTTATTTTATTTTATTTTATTTTATTTTATTTTTTTTTTTTAAAGATTTTATTTATTTATTCATGATAGTCACACAGAGAGAGACAGAGACACAGGCAGAGGGAGAAGCAGGCTCCATGCTGGGAGCCCGATGTGGGATTCGATCCCGGGTCTCCAGGATCGCGCCCCGGGCCAAAGGCAGGCGCCAAACCGCTGCGCCACCCAGGGATCCCGATACATTTTATTTTAAATGACATTTAAAAATAGAAGCAATCAGGATTCATCCAGAAAACAGTATGTCTTTCAACAGAGGAAAATTAATTCAGATTGGTTGTATAGGTAATTGCTGAGATGCCTATTGGGACTGTGAAACAAACCAGGTATTAATAATACCCAGAGCCTCTCTGATACCCTTAGGGCTTGGGGGAAGATGAGAAAAGCTGGTGTTATCAGAGTTCAGAAGCCAAGGCTGTGTGGGGGAGCTACAGCCATAACTGGGGCTTCATGATAGGAACTGGTATGTCAAGGGGGACTGTCTAGAGGGAATTGGAGTTATGTAAGGCACAAAATGTCTGCCAAGGATGTGTCAGCGAGTGGGGGAAATGGAGGAGAAATACTCTGGCTTCTTCCTCTTTTGCCCTCTATCACTCATTAGTCACTTCTCACTGGCCAGATTTCCCTGGAACTAGAGGGAAAATGGAGTTGCCTGTGATAAAGAGCAGTACAGGCTTACCTGGAGAATGGATCTGAAAGCCTTTGTTACATTGCTAGTATATGATATTCATCAACACCCCTGTGTTCCTGGATAGTATTAGCTATTAAGAAGACCTCGGTAAATAACAACAAAAACTAGTCAACAAACAAAAAATACCTAACAAAAAAAAAATCCTCTGTTCTTTTCTTTTTCTTTTACTTTTTTTTATTTTTTTACACACAGTAGAAAGAAATAATTCCTTGAAAACCAGTACTATGGTTAGTGTATGCGTTCAGCAAAAGCATTTACTGAGTGGCACTATTTAGGTAAATAAGTTACAAAGTGGAAATCATTTGGTTCTTGGTTTTGTGGTTTTCATAGTCTACTGGAAGAAACTTTTTAAAATTTATTTTTAAAAGACTTCATTTATTTTAGACAGTGTACGTGCAAGTGGGGGGTGGGGAACGGGTGGATGGAGAAAGAGAGAGGGAGGGAGAGAGAATCTCAAGCAGACTGCACGCTGAGCACAGAGCTCAATGAAGAGCTCAGTCCCACAATGCTGAGATCATGACCTGAGCTGAAACTAGTTTTCAGCTGAACTCTCATTGAACTGCAGTCACTTGCCTAACCAACTGAGCCACGCAGGCATCCCTGGAAGAAACTCTTTTTAAAAGGATAATTTTTAAATTTCAGTAGAATGTGTGACAAGTTAGAGATAGGGGACATATTTTTTGTAGGAGCTCAAGGGAGGAGCTGTTAACGTAGTCTTGTAGTTTTTGGAGTGTTCTCAGAAGTTGGGAAACTGGAGTTGAGCTTTAAAGGACTAGTAAGAACTGGTAAAGGGAGGTGGAAGGGAAGCTGCTGGAAGGAAGAGAAGCTTCAACAAAGGCTTGGAAACTTAGAAGAGCTTAAGGCACATGCAAGAAATTTCAGTCACTGTTGCTAGAGCTTCACATTTTAATTCATAAAATAGACCTGGGAAGCCAGGGAGAGGCCAGGATATTTTTATTCTCAAGCTGATAGGGGGCTTTTGGAGGTGTAGTAAAGTGGCCTGATTAACTTTGTTGTAGCTGTACTTATCCTATTAGGGTGAAAGATGGGTTCAGGCAGGTGCCATCTAAAGGTGGGAGACCTATTAGAAGGAATATTATGCTGATCCAGGCAATAGAGGTGTACTGTACATAAACTCTTCAAAGGTGACCTCATGTCTTAGTCATTCACTTCATCTAAGTGCCTGCTGGTACCAAGCTTCTCAGTCCATGCTTCACTTTGATATACCCTCCTTTGATGTTTGAAAATTCAAAATAAATCCTATAACTTTAAAAATAAATAAATGTTCATCCATTTGTCATTTTGATTTCAAATTACATATGCCTCTTTGGATATTTGTTATTTGTTCTTTTTGAGAACCCTAGAGTTAGAAACAGGAATAAGTCACAGACTGTCATTTAGAAGTAGGCATAGGATACACTTACTAATCATACTCTAGTATGGTTTGGAGTGCTGGAAGGGTGCCTTGTTCTCCTAGAGCCAGGTTATTCTGTTACTGAAGTGTTATGGGATGCAGCAATTTCCTGTAGAAATTTCCTTGAAACAAATTTCCTGTATTCCCTAATGTAGTTTCTGATATTGAAGAGTGACAGATTTGCAGTGTGACATTTAATTTTAGTAAATATATATTTTAAAATACCAAAATCCTGCACTTGAATATGATCCACTTTACACATTGATTTTAATGTATATTCTGTAATTCTGATAGTGAATGTGAGATAGATGTTATTATTAGTGCTATTTTCTTTCTTTTTACACTCTGGTTGTCTTAAACTCTAGTTGGACTGCTACTATGTAATAATAGATGAGCAAGACAGTTTTTGTTATCATGAGGCCTATAATCTAATGGTGGGGAGTCAGCAGACATTAATTCATTATACAAGACTTGAGAAATAAATAGAATTCCAGATACTATATTGAGGGAATTAAGAGAAAGAAGTGGCTTTCTTGTGGATTCTTTGGAATTTTGTTACATATACAGGATCATTTCACTTGTGAATAGAGATAGTTTTACTTTTTCTCTCCCAATTTGGATGCCTTTTATTTTTTTAAATCTTGTCTAATTGCTCTGGCCAGAACTTCCAGTACATTGTTGAATTGCAGTAGTAAAAATGGACATCCTAATCTTCTTGATCTTAAGGGGAAATATTTCAGTCTTTCACCATGAGTATGCTATTAGCTGTGGATTTTTCATAAGTGCCTTTTATCCTGTTGAGGAAGTTCCCTTAATTCCTAATTTTCTAAATGTTTTTATAGTGAAAGGGTGGTTTGGATTTTGCTAAATATGTTTTCTGCATCGTTTGATATGATCATGTGCTTCCTCCCCCCCTTTATTCTATTAATGTGTATCATATTACATGTGATATTGGTGTTGTATTGAATCATTCTTGAATTCCTAGGATCAATTCCACTTGGTCATAATGTATAGTCCTTTTAATATGCTGCTGGATTTGTTTTGCTAGAACTTTGTTGGACATTTCTGATTTTTATTAAGAGCATATTGATCTGTAGTTTTCTTTTCATGTGAAGCTTTAGTCTGTCCTTGGTCTCAGGTGATGCTGGCTTCATAGAAGGAGTTGGGAAGTATTCCTGTCTCAATTTTTTGTAAGAGTTTGAAAAGAATTGGTGTTAATTCCTTAAATATTTGGTATAATTCACTGGTGAAGCCATCTGATCCTGGACTTTTCTTTGTTGGTAGGTTTTTGATTGTTGATTCAGTCTCTAGTAGTTTAGGTAGGTCACTGAGATTTTTCTATTTCTTCTTGAGTCAGTTATAATAATTTAGGTGTTTCTAGAACTTTGTCCACTCCTCTAGGTTATCTAATTTGTTGGCTTAAAATTGTTCACATTATTTTCTTATGATCCTTTTACTTCTCTAAAGTCTCTGGTAATGTTTCAACTTTCATCTGTGATTTTAGTTATTTTTTTTCTAGCTAAAGTTTTGTTAATTTCATCAGTCTTCTCAAAGAACAGCTTTTGGTTTTGTTGATTCTTTTGTGTTTATCTATGATCTTTTATTATTTTCTTCCTTCTGATAGCTTTGGGATTAATTTGCTCTTCTTTTTTTCAGTCCTCAAGGCATAAAGTTAGGTTTGTCGATTTGAGCTTTTTCTTCTTCATGTAGGCATTTAGTTATAAACATGCATCTGAGCATGACCTCACTGCATCCTGTAAGTTTTGATATGTTGTGTATTTGTTTCCATTCATTTCTAATTTCTGATTTCTCTTGTAATTTCTTCTTTTACAAATTAGTTGTTTAGGACTATTAGTTTCCATATATTTGTGAAATTTCCTTCTGTAGTTGATGTCTAGCTTTGTTTTATTTTGGTCAGAAAAGATACTTTGTATGATTTCAATCTTTTTAAGTTATTGATACTTGTTTTGTGGTGTGACATATGGTCTTCTCTGGAGAATGTTTCCATATGCACATGGGATGAATATATTCGGCTCTTCTGTAGACTGTTCTATATATAGCCTATCAGGTCTAGTTGGTATATAGTAATATGTTCTCTATTTTCTTATTGATCTTCTTGCCAGAAGTTTTATCCATTATGGAAAGTAGAGGATTGAAACCTTCACTATTATCGTAGAACTGTTTATTCTTCAGTACTGTTGGATGTTTTTCATTTACTTCAAAAATAATTACAGATAGGGGATCCCTGGGTGGCTCAGCAGTTTCTTGCCTGCCTTTGGCCCAGGGCGCTATCTTGGAGTCCCGGGATCGAGTCCTGGGTCGGGCTCCGGGCATGGAGCCTGCTTCTCCCTCTCCTCTGCCTGTGTCTCTGCCTCTCTCTCTCTCTCTCTCTCTCTCTCTATGTCTATCATAAATAAATAAAAATAAAAATAAATAATTACAGATAAAGAAGCACTTGATTCTGCCATTTTGTTATGTGTTTCCTGTATGTCTTACTCCTTTTTTTGCCCCTCCATTACTGTCCTTTTTTGTATATTTAATCGATTTTTGTAGTGAATCAGTTTGATTCTTTCCTCATTTCCTTTTGTGTATATTTTTAGGTATTTCTTTGTGGTTACTAGTAAGATGACTACTAATGTACTAAATTTATAACCAGGTAGGTCAAATTGATACCAGCTTAACTGTAATAGTACACAAATCTCTATTTTTAACACCTTCATTCTCTCACCCTTTATGTTGTCTTTGTCATAGATTATATCTTTATATATTGCATGATAAAACCATAGAATTATAATTTTTAAAACTGTATTTTTTTTAATACTTTATTTATGAGAGACCCACACAGAGAGAGGCAGAGACATAGGCAGAGGGAGGAAGCAGGCTCCATGCAGGTAACCTGATCCCGGACTTGAACTGGATCCCGGATCCTGGGATCATGCCCTGAGCCGAAGGCAGAGACTCAACTGCTGAGCCACCTAGGCATCCCCCAAAATGTAATTTTCTTAAAAAAAAAAAAATGTGGCAACAAGTAAAAAGTACAGTTATAGTGGCCTTTATATTTGTGCATATGTTTACCTTCCTTGGATATATTTATTCATATGACAATGAGTCACTTTATAGTGCTTTTCATTTAGACTAAGGGACTTCCTTTAGCATTACTTGTAGGATGGGTCTAGTGGTAGTGAACTGTTTTTTTTTTTTTTTTTAAAGTAGGCTCTACTTCCGACATGGAGTCCATCATGGGGCTTGAATTATGACCCTGAGATCAAGACCTGAGCTGATATCAAGAGTCAAGTGCTTAACTGACTGAACCACCCAGATGCCTCTATCTGGGAATGCCTTAATTTTGCTCTTATTTTTGAAGGATGGTTTTCCTAGATACAAAATTCTTGCTTGACAGTTGTATTAGGCAGGGTTTTCTAGAGAAGCAGAACCAATAATAGAGTATGTGTGTACATACAGGCACACACACATTTATTTAGACATTTATTAAGGAATTGGCTCAGGTGATTTTGAAGGCTGAGACATCCCAAGATCTGTAGTGATAAGTTGAAGACCTAAGAGAGCCAGTGGTGTCATTCCAGTCAGAGTCTGAAGGCCTGAGAACCAGGATTGCTTATGGTATAAGTTTTAGTATAAAAGTTGGTAAGCTCCAGATCTAGGGAGAGCCAGTATTTCAGTTCAACTCCAAAGGCAGGAAAAGACTGTAGGCCTGTCAAAGCAGTCAGGCAGGAGGAGTTCATTCTTATTTAGCCTCCTTGTTTTGTGTTGTTCTTTGATTATCTGGATGAGGGTTACCCATATTGTAGAGGGCAATCTACTCAGTTTGCCAGTTCAAATGTTAATTCAGCCAGAAACACCCACACAGACACATCTGGAATAATGTTTGAGCAAATGTCTAGTCATTCTGTGTCTCAGTCAAGTTGAAACATAAAATGAACCATCTCAAGGTTTCTTCTTTCCGTACCTAAACTTGTTATCCCTGCCTTCTGCCCTCCATGATTTCTTTATTTTTTTTTAATTTTTATTTATTTATTTATCTATTTATTTATCTATTTATTTATCTATTTATTTATTTATTTAATGATAGGCACACAGTGAGAGAGAGAGAGAGAGAGAGAGAGAGAGGCAGAGACATAGGCAGAGGGAGAAGCAGGCTCCATGCACTGGGAGCCCGACGTGGGACTCGATCCCGGGTCTCCAGGATCGAGCCCTGGGCCAAAGGCAGGCGCCAAACCACTGCACCACCCAGGGATCCCCCTCCATGATTTCTGATGAGAAATTAGCCTTCTGCCCTCCATGATTTCTGATGAGAAATTAGCTGTTACTCTTATTGACGCTTCCCGGTACATGAGGAATCACTTCTATCATGCTGCTTTCAAGATACTCTTTTTGTCTTTGGGCTTCAGTAGTTTTGTTAGAGTGGGTCTCTGAATTTATTTTACTTAGCATTCATCAAGCTTCTTGGATTTGTAGATTCATCAATTTCATCTAATTTGGGAATATTTTTGTCTTCTTTAAATATTCTCTTCATTTCTTTTTCCTCCCCTTGGTACTCCCATTGTATCTGTGTTGGTCAGCTTCATGTCTCTCTGGGTGTCTTAGGTTCTGTTCACTTTTCTTCATTCTTTTATCTCTCAGATTCAGTAACTACAAATATCCTACATTCAGGTTAACTGATTCTTTGCCTCATTGCTGAAATTGCTGTTGGGTCAGTGTAGTGATTTTGTTTTTCATTGTAGTTACTGTGCTTTTCAGTTTCAGCATTTCTGTTTAGTTCCTTTTTGTAATTGCTGTTTTATAATTGATACTCTAATTTTGTTCATATGTGTTTTTTTCTGAGTTTTTATTTTTTATGTTTTCTTTAAACTTGAGCATATTTAAGACTAGTTTTAAGGCCTTCAGTAAGTATGATGTCTGGATTTCCTCAGGGACATTCTTATCAATTAATTTCCTTCCTTTGGAGGGGCCATACTTTCCTGTTTCTTTCTATGTTTTGTGATTTTTTTTTTTTTTTTTGGAACAACTGGGCATATAAATATAATGTGATAACTCTGTAAATCGTGTCTCCCCTTTCTTCAAGGTTTGATTTTCTTTTTTTTTTTGTTTGTGAGGCTCCAGTAGTCCATTTTGCTTAGTGATTTTTCTCAAATCTTTTTTATTTATTTATTTTTTTGCAAAGACTTTATTTCTTGTCATATATTCTCAGTAAATTCTATGTTCCCCAGTTTGTGTTCAGCCAGTGTTTTGACAGAGACTGCCCTGAATGCCAGAAACTATAACAAAAATCAAAAAATTCTAAACAAATAGAAGAATACCTGTCCCAGGGTCTATAGATTATTAGGACAGTCCTTCATTTAGCCAGGCTTGCTCTGAGCCCAGTGGTCAGTCCAAGGTGGAAGCTTAGAGATCTCTCAGGTCTTTTCTGACCTAACATTTTGTTGTGGGCATACATGTTGTCTTCACAGGTCCATTTATACTCTTAATTCCTCAAAGGAATTCTCTCTAGCTTTTGCTCCTGTGACTTAGGTAATTGATTGTATGTTTAAATAGTAATCTTTTGTTCCATGCATCTTTAGGTGGTTTTGTCTGCTGTGTTTTCAAATGACTACTACCTTTTTTGCTTGAGTTGTGAGTTAGGCGAAACAGAGATGAGCAGATTGCGTAAGTCCTTCAGGTAGTCTCCAGACAGATGAGAACAGATAGTCACACAAATTTGTGACTCTCTTTTAAAAGTTTTTTGCTGTCTCTGGGACCTGAGTTCCATACTGGGACATAGATTAAGGTTGCTGCCATGCCAGGTTTTGAAATTGTCTTTTTCTTGATTAGTCATTTGCTTGGTTGTTGTAAACCTTTCCCTGTTCTCCAGTTTTAACAAAGCTAGTTTTGACAGCTGAGAGAACTTGAAGTTCCCTACTTTGCCATTTTGCTGACTTTATTTATTTTTTTATTTTTATTTTTTTAAATTTTATTTATTTATGATAGTCACAGAGAGAGAGAGAGAGAGAGGCAGAGACACAGGCAGAGGGAGAAGCAGGCTCCATGCACCGGGAGCCCGACGTGGGATTCGATCCCGGGTCTCCAGGATCGCGCCCTAGGCCAAAGGCAGGCGCCAAACCGCTGCGCCACCTAGGGATCCCGCTGACTTTATTTTTCATTGTGGTTTGACTTGTATTTTTCTGATGACTAATTATGTGCATCTTTTTAGGTGTTTATTGGGCATTTGTATATATTCTTTGGAGATTTGTTTATTTAGATCCTTTGCCCAGTTTTTAATTGGGTTGCCTTTCTATTATGAATTTTGAGGTTCTTCATATATTTTAGATACAAGTCCCTTATTATATAAATGATTTAGAAACATTTTCTCTTATTCTGTGGATTATTTTTTCACTTTGTTCAAGTGTTGAGCTGTACTTTGAAGCCCAAAATTTAAAATTTTAGTCCTGTTTATCTATTTTTTTCTTTTGTTATTTGTGCTTTTGGTATCATAGCTCCAAAGTATACTTAAGGGGCAGGCGGAGAAAAATGAGATAGTAAACTGCTGCTATCTGCTATAAGAATGACCTCTGGGTATTTGCATGTTTGACTTTTGAATGCTGATTGTAGGAGTCAGTGAGTTGTGTGGAATTATGGTTAGGTTTCTCGCAGTTACAATCCATTTTACTTATCATTGCTTTCCCTTGGTAGTTGTTATAGATGTTTTCTGTGGTATCTGCTCATCCTAGGCCCTGTCTGAGAATTGATGCCTCTGCTTCAAGAATAGGCCTCTGTAGCCATGTTTGTAAAGTAGGACCCTCATATTCCCAGTACATATAGCTGTTGGGACCATAGGTAGACCCCTATGCTAAACTGGGCTAAGCAGTTTTTCAGTAATTTGAAATTGTTGGAAGGAAAAGATTCAAGTTAGATTCTATTGGGATTTTCTCCTAGAAAAATGTGTATTACTGAGGCATGGACACCATGACTAGACTAGCCTGTGGTCATAGAGAAACAGTGAAGGAGACTGGTGTGCAGAGACCAAAATGAAGTCCACTGCCAGAGACAAACTGTCTATTACCTTTGAGAGATAGTTTTGTTCCGGAGGGTTAGAATAGCTTTAATTCTTAGCAGCTTTGTATGTAGTACCCAAATTCCAGCTCCCACTATAATTCCTACCTATCAGTTCTGTGAGATACTTTTCTTTTTAATGTAAGTTTTCTTAGGGGGCTAAGTTCCTTTGTATAGGTTTCTATTGTTTCCATCCAGAAAACCTTGCCTAAGAGAGTGGCATGTTAGGATGGAAATATCCACTAAGCAAACAAAAGGAGTGAGGAGACTTTCTGTGAGATGTTTAAATACTTTTAACTTGTAATGCTGGGCAGTAACAGAGTGGTGATGATTATTTTTAACGTGGATTTGAGTGCTTACCTGTGATTGAAATTTAATTAGGCATGTGTTTTACATTGCTTATGTTTTTTGGTGTACTGACTTTTTAATTTAAATAAGTTTTCTTTGAATATAATAAAGTGAAAATAATTTAGCATTATCTGTAAAACTGAACATGTGTGTAACCTGTGACACAGTTTCACTTCTAATTATGTAAGAAAAATTCTTGAATGTATGCACCAGGAGATGTGTTCAAGAATGATTTGTTAGAAGCATTATTTTTAATAGCCAGAACTTAGAAATACTCAAATATACATGCAGGAGAAAGGATGAAGTTGTGGCATATGTTAAAGTTTTTATATAGTCCTATATTGAAGTGTTATAGAGTACTGCAAATGAATGACCTGTAACCACATATATCCGCACTGTCTTAGAAACATATAATATTGGTGAAAATAATGTGTCTTCACTGAAAAAACACACATACAGGCATACCTTGGAGATACTGCTTGGTTGGTTCCAGATCTCTTTAATAAATAGATATTGCAAGATAACAAATCAGATGAATTTTTTGATTTCTCAGTGCATATAAAAGTTATGTTTATGCTGTATTATCATCTATTAAGTGTGCAACAGCATGCCTAAAAACAATGTACATACCTTAATTAGAACATACTTCATTGCTGAAAATTTTCAACCATCATCTGAGCTTTCAGTGAGTCATAATCACTTATCACAGATCACCATAATAAATATAATAATGAAAAAAGTTTGAAATATTGTGAGAATTACCAGTGTGAGACAGAGACACAGTTTGAGCAGCTGTTGGGAAAATGGCGCTGATAAACTTGCTTGATGCAAGGTTGCCACAAACCTTCAGTTTGTTTAAAAAAAGGAGGGGGGGCAATATCTGTGAAATGCAATAAAATGAAGTACTATAAAATAAGGTATTCCTTGTAGTATGATTCTAAGTTTAATGGGAAAGTTGAAAACAAGTTAAAAACTAAACATATTGTTTAATTATACAAAAACAGGGTAAAACGTTAAGGAAAAGTAAGAGATAGGATTAAGACAAAAATTAGGATAGTAATTTCCTATGTGGGTTGTGGGGCAGGTTAGAAAATTAGGGATGAACACATTAGGAACTTAAAGATAATGTTCATATTCTACTTTCTAGGCCAGAGATGAGTTTATCATATTTACTTTATTATTGGGCTTTATGATATGGATTACATGTATTCTTTTTTTTTTTTTTTTTAAGATTTTATTTATTCATGAGAGACACAGAGAGGCAGAGACACAGGCAGAGGGAGAAGCAGGCTCCATGCAGGGAGCCCGATGTGGGACTCGATTCCGGGTCTCCAGGATCACAACCTGGGCTGAAGGCAGCGCTAGACCGCTGAGCCACCCGGGCTGCCCCTGATTACATGTATTCTTATCAGATTCTCTACACATACCAAATACCTCATCATGGAAAGTTAAAAATTTCTATAAATATGTTTGGTATAAAGATTTTTTTTTTTTTTTACAAAAAAATAAACTTCATAAGAACAAAGCATTTCTAAAACTGAAATAATTACTAGCCTTTTAAAATCCAGTGTTCTGGGGCAGCCCAGGTGGCTCAGTGGTTGAGCGCTGCCTTCAGCCCAGGGCCTGATCCTGGAGACCGGGGATCGAGTCCCATGTCAGGCTCTCTACACGGAGCCTGCTTCTCCCTCTGCC
The DNA here is from genome assembly GCF_053574225.1 of Canis aureus. Taxonomy (NCBI): domain Eukaryota; kingdom Metazoa; phylum Chordata; class Mammalia; order Carnivora; family Canidae; genus Canis; species Canis aureus. Next base: position 27,428,976 of record NC_135632.1, on the reverse strand, counting down.
TGTGTCTCTGCCTCTCTCTCTTTTCCTCTGTGTCTCTCATGAATAAATAAACAAAATCTTTAAAAAAAAAATAAAATCAAGTGTTTTCTCCACACTTCACTGTTTATTTGCCTCATACATAACCTTCTCGGGCCCCAAATCTCAAGGTTTGCTTTTGACTTCTTCATCCTCAGATTAATTTAATAATTTAATTTACAGGTATCCAAGTGCTACAGGTATTGTAATAAACAAAGCTTATAATGAGCACTTTCTGAAAATAAATGAACGAAGCTGTCTTTATCTTTTCCTTTCTCAAAGCATCAAGTCATTCAACAAGTTCTTTCTATTCATATCAATATGCCTAGGTGAATCTGTGTTTTCTGTTTATAGAGTGTCTGGATTTCGAGTCCTTAACATGCTTGTAGTGTTTCCTGACTGGCTTTCCTGTCTGTATTCTTCCCACTTCTTAGTTCATTCTTCTTCCCTTTTTTTTTTTTTTAATATTTATTTATTTATATAAGAGAAAGAGCGTGTGTGCTAACAGGCAGGGATGTGTGAACACCAGGAGGGAGGGGCAGAAGGAGAGGAAGAGAGAATCCCAAGCAGATTCTCTGCTGAGCAAACATAGAGCCCAATGTGGGGGTGGATCCCATGACCCTGAGTCAGGCACCCAACTGACTGAGCTACCCAGATGCCTCGTAGTTCATCCTTTTTACTGAGACTAGATTAATCTTCCTAAAACATTGATTGATCATTTTACAAATTTCCTCAGAAACCTTTAATAATAAAATCTTTAGGTACATGTTCTTTAGGTAGGGTACCAGTCTTCTACAAACTGGCTTTTACCAAGGGTCCACACTCCTATTTGAAAGTGGGAGGTTGGAGGGAGGCACACAGACAAACCGACATACCTCTCTGACTGGCTGCTTAGCCTTGGGGAATGAGGGTGAGAGGTGTGGAGGTAGCCTGCCTAATGTTCTTACTTCGCACTGCTGATAGCCTTCAGACTCCCTCTAGTTTCAAATAGAGCTTTTTTGTATTTGGACCATTCTCAGAGAAACTCTTGTATTTTGCAGGAAATGTGGTTTTTGTTGTTTGTGCTCCAGTTAAGATTTTGTTTTCAGTCTTTCTGGTAGTCTTCATAGTTTCCAGTCTACCTTCTGGTTTTTCAGTCTGGTCAGTGTTGGAATCATCCATGGAATTATCATTGTGCCACCTGATACAGGTTCTTTTGTGCCAGTAACAGAAATTCATACAAGACTGCTTAGCCCAAAATAGAATTATATTTAAAAACAACAAAGGTATTTCATAGAACTGATGAGTGAGAATTACAATTGATCTTTTCAGGAAGTTGAAAATCAGGAAACTATGTATTTCAGATCTAATTTTTGTAGATTTGGTATGAAATGAGGAGGCTACGATGTATGTTTAGTCCACTATCCTGATTCAATCTAATTTCCAGTTTTAGAGTCAGTTTGCTGAGTAGATTCCTTTATAGATAGGGAGTTTGGTAAAAGGTATTTCCATCAAGAATGTCCAGTTGTGTATCTCTAGCCTACTTTATATGTAGAAGTGACCAGTTTAGAGGTATTTAAATAGGAACCTTCCACAGGTGAGGACATTAGTTGAAATACTTAAAGTAAGATATTTAAAACTCTGTATGGTATTGAAAGTTTTAAGAAGTGTGTATACCAAGGATAATAATTTTGAAGCTTCTAGGAAAACTAAGTTTTATAAAGTTAGAATTATTCAGTATACTAATCAATGTCAAGAAAAATGGAGAGAAGTTTACCTATTTTAAGGTATTAATTGTTTAGTTTATGTGTGTTGTTGTGGGGAAGCTATATTAACAGCCATTAACCCCTAAATTTGTGCTTAATTCACAAAAGTAAAAGCCATCAAAAAGAACTCCCAACTGGACAGTATTATGCTGAGTGAAGTAAATCAGTTGGAGAAGGACAATCATTATATATGGTTTCACTCATATGGGGAATATAAAAAAGAGTGAAAAGGATTATAGGGAAAAGGAGAGAAAATGAGTAGGAAAAATCAGAGAGGGTGACAAAATTGAGAGACTCCCAACTCTGGGAAATGAACAAAGGGTAATAATGGAAGGGAGAGGTGGGCGGGGGAATGGGGTGATGGGTGATGGGCACTGAGGGGGGCACTTGACGGGATGAGCACTGGGTATTATACTGTATGTTGGCATATTGAAGTCCAATAAAAAAAAATATATATATATATATATATACACACACGAACTCCCAACAACTGTTTACCTGGTTTTTGTGTATCAGAATATATAGAAATAATTGGGCTTACAGCAGAAACATGAAATATTTCTATTTGGACATTTTGTTGCCTTGAATTTTTTTGTTGTATATAGTATTTGATTATAGTAGTTTAATCTTTTCAGTAACTATTCAGGAAATTAAATTTAGGTATCTAAGTGATACTAGGACCTTTACCCATAAAATGTACTTTAAAATCTGAATTCACATTTTCTGAATAAGTTAACTGTGAAAATTATTGTGAATGTTACTGGAGAGAGAAAAATGGATATAATGTCCTATCCAATGTATTTTTTTGGAACATAAGACTCAGTTTTCATATGTGATAAAAATATGTTGACAGTAAAATGGAGATAGTGCATGACCTGTAATTTTTTTCTTAGTGTTATAAAAATAAGTGTTTAAAATACAGTGTAATTAAAAGTTATAATAACTATTCATGATACCTTTGATTTAAATTATGTCAAATTAGATAACTTAGATTAAAATTGCATTTATAATTATATGGAAGTTTATAATTTTTAAACAAAAAGCATTTACCAAAAATTATCCCAAAGTTTAGAAAACCCACTAATTTAAATTTAAAAACTTAAAATAACCTTTAATGATTTTTATTTCTTTGTTAGAGAACTTAAAAGCAAAAGTAATAACCCATATTTCTTTACATGTAAATGGCAATCAAAAGGTGACTGAAAATTAATGACTTTATTTTAAAAAAATACAGTTCTTAAAATTTTAGATTAGATTTTTTTTTTGTTAAAGGATTAGGACAAATGATAAGAATGGCGTACTCATAAAATTCATAAAGATGATTTAAATTCAGAATATTTAATTTAAGATAATTTAAGCTCAAATGTATAATTATGAATAGTTATGGCTCCTAACTATATAGAATTTGAAATAAGTCCTATAACCTCTTTAGATAATTTTCGTAATTAGGTGAGAACAAGGCATGAACTATCTCCTCCATTTCATTTTCTTGCTAATATTTGCAATTTAATACTAGAGTTACTCCTTAATTGCTGAAAGAGTTGTCTATAACATGGTTACCAATTATTTTTCTATAATACATTGTATAATTTTAAATGGTTACCAATTTTTCTATAATACAATGTATGATTTTAAAGATTTTATTCATGAAATGAGTTGGTTAAAAAGTTGTAAAAGAACAGTTTACTAATGGTGTGTGTATGTGTAAAGGTAGAGTTAATTCTTTGGTAGATTCAGTGTTTATGGAAAAGAATAGCTGATTAAACCTAGACATTTATTAGAATTAGCTTTCCTTCATGCATAACATCTATGACCCTCTAACAAAGGAGTGACGTTTTAGTTTGAGCAAAAAGGGTGAGACCCTTAACCTGTACCCTTTTTTAGCACTGGCTCTGTGAGGATGTAGTACCAACATGGTACATTCTTTTCGAGTTGAATTTTAGGAAGATACTATGGAATGGGAAAGAATTAGCACAATTATTTTAAAATACCCATTGCTGAAGAAAATTAATGATTGCTCTTAGCAATTTTTGGTTCTATTCCCAAATCTCCATGTAGATGAGTTTATTGCCTTTTGCAGCACTTATTAGGAGTGTTTCAGTGGGAAAGCTTTTGATTATTTGACTAAGGATGTTAATCTTCAGATGTCAGTAATTTTAGTTATTAGAGTGTCCCTAAGGTAAGCTTAAGGGATGAAACGTACTAACCTTTATTTCCTCCCAATTTTAAGCCATTTGCAAATGTTTATGATGAATTTTGGCTTTGTGGCTTGTTCTTATGGGTGCCATTAAAAGCTCTTTGATTTGCTTTAACTTAAAAATATATTTTAAAGACCATTGATTTTTAGTATTATTTAAAAAATTTATTTACCTATTCACTTCCATGTTTTACATAAGGATCGGGAAGTATCATTGAGAAACTAAGAATTATGGGAACATTTTCTACATATATGTATGTAGATATGTATGTGTATGTATATGTGGATATGTTTTTGAAGCCTGCTTTTTCTCTCCACAAAGAAGACTGGAAGCACCTGAGAAGAATACACACAAATTTGATTATAACCTTGAATAAAAACTCAAAAGGCACCATGGGACATTTTTTCTTTTATTAGAATAGATGGATGATCAGTTAAACTTGGTGTGGGTGTCAAAATTTTAAATTATAGGAGGGTGCCAGGGTGGCTCAGTTGGTTAAGTGTTTGACTCTTGGTTTAGGCTCAGGTCACGATTTCATGGGTTGTGAGATTGATCCCCCATTGGGCTCTGTCCTCAGGACAAAATTTGCTTGAAGATTCTCTCCCTTTGCCCCTCCTTCCACTCAACGGGTGAGCGTGTGTATGCATGTGCGTACATGCTCTCTCAAATAAATAAATATTTAGCACTGGCTCTGTGAGGATTTTTTAAATTAAAAACTTTTTTAAAATTATAGCCTGACTCTTGTATATTGTTGAAGCAATGTATTGAAAAAAAAACCCCACAAAACTTCATGAATTTGCAGCTTAAATCCATCTTTATTCTAAACCACAAAGTTAAGGTGTCTTGTGTCTTTCATGTCTCAGGCATTAACTTAGAATCAATATATCTACGGAATAGTTTAGAGGAAACTTTCTCTTATTTAAGGACCTTGGTTTGACGATCTCTGCCATTCTCATCACTTTTCCTTGATGGATGTTGTAACAGCTTAGCCCAGGGTTTTTTTTTTTTTTTTTTTTTTCCCTATTTAAATTATTTTTCCATATCCTGAGTGAGATGTAATACCATTTAAATCTTAAGATTCAATATGCAATAAAAATTTTAAAAATCTTGAATTGTTTGAATTTGGTTAATACATCATTTTGTTTAGTTTATTTGCTATGTATGCCTAGTGATTGTCCTTTCAATTGCATGTGATGGAGAATGATGCTAAGCAGCAGCCATTGATTAGATTTTGGATATCTTTTTCTATTTTCTATTGTTATATTTATGTATATATTTGTATATGTTTGCTGACATGTTCTTTCAATTTTTAAGCTTTTAGCTATTATTATATCTGTTCTATAAAACCAAGATCCCATCAGGTTATTGTGATGCGTCAATTAGATGTGTGTTATACCTTTGAAAATGACCAAACACTTAGATATTAGTTATGGTTCTTCCTCAGGATGTGTGATGCCCATAATTTCTTGTTTTTCAAGTAGGTTTGAATTTACATTTGATTTCTGCTAGATGTCTGAGCACGGTCTTTTAAATGACCTGCATTTAGAAATAAAAGAAACTTCTGCTTAGATTTGATAGATAAAGTATGCTGAAGTATTATGTAGTTTACTTCACGTTGTAAAGGACAGTTAATGGAAATTGGAATCCTGTTCATTTCAGTATAATTGAAGATATTTTCAGCCTGTGCTAAGATAAAAATGTATTTCTTATTTCATAAACTTATACATTAAAAATAACTCTAACTTAATAAACTAAACACAGTTTAGTGTTTAGTAGCAGTATGGGCAGAGTTTAGTGTTTAGTGGAAGTATGGACAGAATGTTTCCACTGGGAGAGGAAATCATTAGCTCTTAAAACTTGGTCTTCAGTAACTCTCTTTACTAACTCTGTTTCTATTTTGTTTATTTAGAGTACATCTAGCCCAAGTTGTTTGTTTTTAAAAATGATGGTGGAAAATGCTAGTTTGGAATTGTGTTGTAGTAATTGTGGCGGGATATAGCCTCTGCACTGGTAATGAATTAACCATGTGTTTACCTATATCTTTATTATCTGTTTTTTCTTACATCTTAGATTGTCCAGTTGCATCTTGCTAAGCTGGGAGATTTTCAACCATTATTTATTTGAATATTTCCTATACTCTGTTTTTTCTTTTAAATTCTTTTCTAATCTTGATCTACTTTTTTGTTTTGTTTGAGGATTATTTATTCATGAGAGACACGGAGACAGAGACCTAGGCAGAGGGAGAAGCAGGTTCCCTGGAGGGAGCCTGATGTGGGACTCGATCTCAGGATCCCAGGATCACACCCTCAGTCGAACACTCAGCCGCTGAGCCACCTAGGTGTCCTGATCTACTTGTGTTTTAGAGCATTGTTAAAGCGTGATCTTCAGATCAGTGTTGGTCTGTAAATTTATTTTATTGGTATGTGATGAATTAAGGACAGAAATTTGAAGTAAACTTTTAGAAACCTTTAATGACAACTTGATATTCCTGTGACATCCAAGCATAAGATTGTCTAAAGAAGAAACTCACTTTTGCATTTTACAGTTTTTGTCTTCAATGGATTGGCAATTTGAAAAATGACTCTTCAGACAGTTTCAGAATTATTTTGTTAGACCTTATTCTTTGTATTTTTTACCTGCTCTTACACATTTTTTCTTTCTCTTTATGAACTGAATTTTAGATAGGTTTTAAATGTCTTTTTAATTCTTGCTCTACTTTTATTGACTCTGCTGTTTAACTTTTACCCTGAATTAAAACTTATGTTTTTATTTCTTGAGGATTTATTTAACTTATAAATATGTATTTTTAAACTTTTCTATTGATTGGAACATTTTTATTATATAATCTGTCCACTAATTGAAGAATCTGTAGTGTAATCCTGCTGTCTTATTTGTATTGACTCATTCATTGTGTCTAGTATCCTTGGATGTTTTGTGACTTTTTTTTTTTTTTAGTAGACTTTTTTGAAAGTTGCTGGATTCTTTGAGGCCTGAATTGAAGTTATTTCTTTCACCAATAATTTGCCTATGTTTCCCCCAGATGCCTGGGGGGTATACTAACAGTTTAAGAGTACTTGAAATGACATTGTCATATGAGATTTATTGAATATTACACGTAGTATGATTCAGTCTGAGAACCTTTGTGAAGGTTACGTTTTGTGGTTACTCAAGAGAATTGATTAAACATTCTTGCAATAACAAAATTATAGAGGTGGAATATAGGGGTTGCCAGGGGTTAGAGATGGTTGGCTCTAGGAGTAGGTATGCCTTTAAGGGATAACAGGAGGGAGATCTTTGTGGTGTTCTTCACCTGAGGGTGGTGGCCCTTTGGAATAACAGCTTTATATAGGTGTTTCCTTTTGACAGACTTTTAGAGTCTATCTCCTGAACCTCTGTAGCCATCAAAATGTACGCCCAGTTTTCTGCAGTGCAACACATATTCTCACGATAAAAGCTGGTTTCTGGTTTTGTTTATTCTACTTTTGTTTATGGCTTAATGTGAATACTGTACTTTCTTGCTAGCTAAGCAGTTCTTTAAAATAGATTTTTCCACTAACTTTTAGAAGTAATATCTAATAGTCAAGGTGTCTAGTCTGCCATACGCTGAAATCAATGTCCCCATCTATCTACAATTTTGTTTCTTATCAAATATGTTGCTATTTTGCGCCTCAGCTTTCTTATATTTTTGTTATTATAATAGGTATTTTTCTTTATCTCCTTGGTCTGTCAGACTTATTGTGTAGGCCCATCACAGTCTATGCCCAGTTATGTTTTCTAATCTCTTTTTCCCCTGTTCTTTCACTAGCCATATTATGGTTTATTAAAGACATCTTATATTATGGTTACCATTCTTTTACTCATGTCATTCCATCCTGCTTAATGCTATCTCTTCTTTTGACTCCCAACTGCTGCTTCTAGCACTGCTGACATTTTAGGCTGAATAATTCATTTCTGTAGGGGCTCTCCTGTGCATTTTAGGATGTTAGCTGCAATCCTGGCCTCTGCCCATTAGATGCAAATAGTGACTTCCATTTGTGATAACCAAAAGTGTTTACAGACATTGCCAAATGCTCTTTGTAGGTGATGATGTCTCCTATAGTTGAGAACCACTGTCGTAGCCCTATATTGATTTGAACTCAGTTGAAGAGCCTAATCTGATTTTCTGTGATTGTGGCTTTTACCTTTGGATTTTTGGTAGTACATATTATCTTGATTATATACTTGCCTCTTCTTAAATTTGGTTGTCAATTTCTTTGTCTCTCTCCCTTCCTCCCTGTCCTGTGTGTATTTGTCTTATTTGACCAAGTTTTAGAGTATAGGGACTATATATTTTACTTTTTTGTTTGTTGGCTGTTTTGGTCAATCCAATACACATATTAGTAGTTCTAAATATATCGGTTGGTTGCCTTTTTCCTGTTTTTCTCTTTTTATAAGGTAGCAGTGGGGGCTTAGGAAATTGAATCACTCTAGAAAATGTGGAGAACTTCGAGGTGTTCCAAATTATGAGACTATAGACAATAGAGTTAATACCAATGTAAGAATGGTATACGTATCTAGTAATAGCTCTAGAAAATTCAAGACAATGCAAGATAGTTGTTAAGATATAAGAAAGATGTAATTTCTGTTAGATATATCCGTTATATAAGTAACCAGAAAAATGTGCAGTAGAGTAGAAAAAAATTGACTGAGAAATATAGAAAGTGGAAGGATTTGTAGAAGCATGAAGTACGAATGATTAGTTCTACAGAGTGATATGAACAAAGTAATCAATATGTCAGGGTAAATTGTTAAGAATGATGGATGTAGCATCTGGCTAGGAGTGACTTGTATAAAGCTGACAAATGTGATATGTGAATGTTAGTAAGTTGAAAACAAGAGGGGCACAGAGAGGTTAGCTTCTTACTACCAACTAAAGAGAAACCTACATGTTTTGGGGAAGATAAAGCTCAATTATAGATTTTCCCCCACTTTTTTTATCATCAGCAAATTCTAAGTAAAAAGTGTAAATTGAAGCCTGAATCGGACTACTTTTATAAGGTACTTTTTCTTATCTAGGCCAAAATCTTCATGAAAAATAATTGTAAGTATATAGTACCTGTTCATTGTAGAAAAATTAGAAAGCAATGAAAAGTATGGGGAAAATGAAAGTTATAGTTCCCAAAGCCTAAACCACTATTATCATTTAATTTAGTTCCATTCTCTTGAATTTTATATGATCTGTCTCTCTCTGGATATAGGTATATGATATGCCTATGTGTATGTATAAATATATACTGCATATACATATATGTATGTGTCAGTGTGTAGCTATATTATATAAAATAGGGATTATTTTATATGAAATGTTTTATAGCCTGTTCTTCACTTAACATTTGAACACTTTTCCATATCAGTAAAATTTTAAAGTGTGATATTTAGTGACTATCGGTAGCATTCTATTCTGAGATTATCCCTAAATTTATTTAAACATTTATTTAACCAGTTAGGTTTTCTTTCACATATACAAACATGTAAGTACATGTACTAATAATTTGCAGTGAACCCCTAATGAGAAATTTTGAGTGCATCCCCCATTTTCTTCAAAAAGTTGTTGTTACTTGCACTGCACTGTGTGTCTTAGTTTGCCCTACAAAATTTATTTTACCTGTCTTCCTTAGTAAGAAGAACCTCAGTGTTGTACCTGGGCATTATTACCAAAGTTGGAGACAGCGTTTCCTAGCCTCTGAAATGTTTAGGTGTTGCCAAAGGACAAAGCTATGGTTTGTAAGTTGTAACCTGAAATAATACATGAGAATTAAAGGGAGCAGGGTGGGCCTTTTCCTCTGCTTCCTTTTTCTGTTGCCTACAACATGGATGTATTCACCAGAGTGCTCATAGTCTTCTTGGATCAGAAATAGTATGTGGTAGAGCAAAATGATGGAAGGAACTTGGGTCCTCAATGGAGCTGCCACATCAGTTTCTGATGGTCTATTTCTGGACATTTCCATGAAATTCTCTACCTTTTTTCCTTCTTGTTTAAGTCATTATATTATTACTTAAAAACAGTTTTTTGGGTGGCCCGGGTGGCTCAGTGGTTTAGCGCTGCCTTCAGCCCAGGGCCTGATCCTGGAGACCTGGGATCGGGTCCCATGTGGGGCTCCCTGCAGTGGAGCCTGCTTCTCCCTCTGCTGGCGTCTCTGTCTCTGTCTCTCTCTGTGTTTCTCATTAATAAAAATAAATAAAATCTAAAAAAACACAAAACATTTTTTGGCATGGGAAAGGCATGACCTAATCCTATCTGATAAGGATACTATTGTTTAATACTCTATGTAGTAATGTGATAGATCAAATATAAGAACATGCACTATGTCCTGGTAGATTTTAGTTCTATACTGCAAACAAAAATCTACTTTGAGACAGGAGAGAGATAATTGGTATTTGAAGGAAAGTACTTAAAAAAAATGGTACATAATTTCTGGATATTTTTGATAGCTGTATTGCTAAATTTTGTTCTCAAGTGCTTTTAATAATTATTACAAATATTATTTTAGAAAACACTTGGTAGCCTTTAGGCAAAAATAAACCTCCTAAAAACCCAAAACAGAACTCACAAAACAACCACAAACCATTGAGGATTGTATATTGTATCTGAATAATCCCTCCAAGCCCTATGAATTTTTAATATTATTAAGTATCTTGGCTAGTCACGTTGACAAAGTCGGCTCGTAAATGTGACTTTTAATGTTCTCTTACTAACTTTATTGGAAGAATCTTAATAAATAAAAAAACATTTTTGTTACTGTAGACTTTTTTTTAGTATTGATTCTAAGAAAGTTATTCATAACTTAAGTGAAGAATACACATTTAAAAAATGAATAAATATTTTTTTGAGCAGTTTTAGGTTTACAGAAAAATTGAGCAGAAAGTACAGAGTTCCCATATACCCCTTTCAAGGGTATACATTTTTTTTCTAGGGTATTCCACTGTGTATAATGTTACACACATAACAGACTTTACATCTCTGAACCAAATCTGTGCTATTTTATAAGAGGAAAACCATGTACTACTAAAAATTATTTTATTCTACCCTAAGGTTTGCCATCCTCAGCACTATTAACATTTTAGGCCAGATGATTTTCTGTGGGGGTCTCTTCTGTGTATTATAGATATTTAGCAGCATCCTTGATCTCTACCTACTAGATGCCATTAATATTCCCCAGTTATAACAACCAAAAATGTATGCAAACATTGCCAAATGTCCCTTGGGAGGGAAATTGTTTCCCAGTTGAGAACCATTGCTCTACCCAATTTATGACAGTTTAGGATTTGATACATTTTTTTAGGTTGGGCTCAGATTTAAGGGATCTATAGTTCAAGAACCTTTATGGAGAAGTTGTGTAGATGAAGTTAGAATCTTAATCTTCCCTTCCACTTGAAGACTGTAGGCAATCTTCTCTTCAAATGAACTATATTGTTTGAATTTATTCTCTGTAATGCATAGAAAACCCATATCTCTGTGCACAAGGCTGTTATAGTTTGGGATCTACTATTTCTGGATTTCAGAAGTACTATACTATGGGTATACTCTATAAAACCTTTAAATGTCCAACAAAGACTGATTTATGAGGTCAGTGGTGTTTGGTCTCTATGTGGTGCTCTAATTAGATTGTCAGTATATTCAAATTGTGGCAGTTAAGTGATCTCATGTATTCTATCAAGGACTTTGAGCTTCTCAAATTGAGGATAGCATTAAATGTCAGCCAATCACTTTGTCCTTCAAAGGTTTTGCCTTCATATCAGAAATCCTGCCAATTGTAACAGCTTGTGTGTCAGTTCCAATAGAGGAAGCTAGCCTCTGTTAGCTTGCACTTAGTCCACTAAAGACTTCTAAAAACTTTACGTAGTTTACAGCTAATAATGTCCACTTGCCATTGCTACTTTGTGCAATTATAAAACCTTGTTCGCTAGTAATGAAATCTCATCTATAATAATTATTGTTTTACCTCTGCAGAGAATTTCCAAACACTTGGGGAAAATAGGAAAGCTATCAGAAAGGCAGTGGCACCATTATACTGTAAGTATTACTTTGGAAAAGAAGTGTAAATTAAGAATATTTTAAGTATCCAGTTGTTTGGGGAAAATATGTAGGCAAAGATATTATATGTAAAATATAGAGCAGGATATATTATAATCATATTAATAATTTATAAGAACTAATCCAATGCAGTCCTTTAAAAATTGAAAATGTGTTCTTATGTATTGAGATGAGGATTTTACCAATAGCACTGAAAAATATTTCTAATTCTAACAAGGATTGATCTAGTTTATGTACATTTGCTTATTTAAAACTATCAGAATCCTGAAAATCATTGTAGTTTTGTAGGCTTGTGATTTGTTTGGGTGACTTATTGTTTAGGTTATTTTGCAGAATTATTTATTTGCTGATTTATTTATGTATTTCATTATTTATTTATTTGATTATTTAGTAAATTATTTATCTGATGAATTATTAATACATCTTCATGACATGCTTTAAATTATTTATAACTTAATTTTGAGTTTATTGCTTTTAGAGCCTGCATTGTTACTGACTAGTTTTGATTTTTTTCTGTGCAGTTCTTTAAAATTAAAGTATTAGCTCTAAGGCAAAAGTGTATTCATTGCAATGCCCAAGGACTTTTTTTTTTTTTTTTTTTTTTTTTTTAGTAATTTATGGTAGAGTTGAAATTTCAGTTATGCTTTGTTTAGCTCTAAATTTACCTGTTTAGGGTTACTGATGATAGAATGTTTATGTGTTGTGTGCATACTCATTGTAGAGTCACTTACAAATTAATGATATAGCCTATAGTATGTAAACTGAGATTGAACTTGTAAACCTCAGTCCACATTATCCTTTGTATCTCTAAAGGGCAGGTCTGTATTTCTTACTTGCTTTAGAATAACTAATATAGTCTTGTTATTTTGTTGTAGGGGCAAATCTATTTTACCACTGGGATATTTTTAGGAAAGTTCAGAGAAATGAAGTCCAACTTAGATTTGGATCCCTGAGATATAAATTTGACTAATGTAGCCTTTGTTTTTTTTTTTTTTTTAATTCTCATTATAAGTGTATTTAGCAAACAATGTTATATTGAGACATTTTTATATCCGTCATGGTGACATATTTAATGTCCTATCTCTTATGGAAAGTTTTTTACCACTTTATTTTATGAACTAAAATGGACAAGGGCCTTTATAAATGAAAGCTATAATTTCTCTGACTTTCGGTAATAATTCTCTTATGTAACATTTTTATTTTTAAATAAGATATTTCTTTTGTCTGATTTTGTTTTCTAAGGTAGTGCAGTTATTAGGGCTCTCTTATCAAATTGGTTTAATGAATAGGTTAAGTAGATATTTGGGTAAAAGAATGTCATATGTACAACTTAGTCTTCTTCTGTATTTGCCTGCATGAATTACTGTGTACTTTACAGTTTTAACATTGCAGAGAAAGGCAACATTGTACAATTCAAGTTAGGATGCTGTTTTTTAATGTAATTTAATTATTTTTTTTTTTTTGAGAGAGTGTGAGCGGCGGGGGCTGAGTGTGGTGGGGAGGCGAAGAGGGAGAAGGAGAGAAAATCTTGAGCAGGCTCTACACCCAGCGCGGATCCCCATGCGAGGCCCGATTTCATGACCCTGAGATCATGACCTGAGCTGAAATCAAGAGTCAGATGCTTAACTGAGCCACCCTGGCACCCCAGGATGTTGTTGAAATATGCTGAAAATGGCCTCTGTAGAGAGGTTTTACTATGGAATGTAAATTATGCACATATATACCCACATTTCTTATTTTGAAATATTGAATATATGAATATTTAATTGGAATATTCCTTTAGCATCTTCATATGTTTGCCTTTAAGGAAGTGGTTTCACTTGATTTATATACATGGATTTAAAAATGTGTGTATTATACATATCTGTGACTTCTGTTTTGGAGATGAACAACCACAAATACTGTCAGATACGGAATTTTATTTCAAAATGTGCTTCAGTATGCCAATGTGGACTTCTTTTGAAGAAAAAAGCTGCCTTCTCCAATGTTGAACAAGATCTTACTATGTTAGTTGTCACAATACTATACTCAGACACACTATTAATATGTATTTGTGGAGTATTAGCTGTATTATCCAAGTGGTCTTCATTGAAAGATAAACATGTGTGTGCACACATGCACACACATATGCACACATATGGAAAATTTTCTTCTGACATGAAAACAATTATTTAGAACTTGGTTTTGGAAGGAGACATTAATGGAGATTACTAGCATTTATTGAGCACTTACTGTGTGCAGGTGCAGTGCTTCCATGTTTCACATGGATTGTTTGTTTTTCACAGTGAGAGAAGTACAGTTATTGTGTTCATTTTATGAATGAGGAAACAGAAACTTGGAGTTTAAATAACTTGGTCATTGCCACACACTGGGATTAGCACTGGGATTAGGACTCATTGAATCTGACTCTCAAGGGTCTTTCTTTTTTTTTTCTTTAATTTATTTTTTATTGGTGTTCAATTTACTAACATACAGAATAACCCCCAGTGCCCATCACCCATTCACTCCCACCCCCCGCCCTCCTCCCCTTCTACCACCCCTAGTTCGTTTCCCAGAGTTAGCAGTCTTTACGTTCTGTCTCCCTTTCTGATATTTCTGATATTTCCCACACATTTCTTCTCCCTTCCCTTATATTCCCTTTCACTATTATTTATATTCCCCAAATGAATGAGAACATATAATGTTTGTCCTTCTCCGACTGACTTCACTCAGCTCAAGGGTCTTTCTTAGCCCATTACAGTTTTGCATGTGTAGTTGGTATTAAGCATTTGGGGTGTTTTTGTTTTTGTTTTTGTTTTTTTTTTAAAGAGAATGTAATTATCTCTTTAATTTGGTAAGTATATTCACTTCGTTATTACACTTGGTCATCTTTTCTAAATAGTGAGCAGTACTTGAGCTTCTTGAATTTTCTGATTTGATTCTTCTTGTAATCCTGTATAGTGGATCAGAATTACATAAAGAAGAATTTGTGCCTCAAGGAGATTGTATGGTTTGCCTGGTAGATGTCCAAAACTCAGGCCTTTGGACTCTTAAGCCCAAGGCCATTTCCAGGGCTCTGTTTGGTC
This sequence comes from Canis aureus, assembly GCF_053574225.1. NCBI lineage: Eukaryota > Metazoa > Chordata > Mammalia > Carnivora > Canidae > Canis > Canis aureus. Next base: position 27,413,879 of record NC_135632.1, on the reverse strand, counting down.
AAATCTGATTTCCTTGTACAAATAATGGTATTATCAGAGTTAAATACGTATTGTTAAGAGTCTGATGTCTAAGCGTTTATAGGAAATGACCACAAATGTACTGTTAACTCTAATACATTGTTTAACATACAGCTAAGTATTTTAACATGTGCATAAAAAGGATGAGGACATAGCCAGTTGTAATTTTAAACACTTAATTGTAATTATTTAAAAGATTCTGCAGAGTCTCTGGGAGTAAGGAAAAATGTTTTGACTTTGTGTGAGGTTAATGGGATCTTTTAACTCTGCTACCTAAAGACAAAGAGACATCTTTTTCATCCTGGGTCTGAAGCATACGAAAGGCATCAGAAAGCAGGTGAGCTAGAGTTAGGCAGTAGTAGAATTTGAGCGATGGTGTGAATGTTGTAAATGGCTGCATATGTATGAACAGTAGGGTTCTATGTGAATCACACAAAGTTTTAAGTTAGAGTTTCCAAGTAAATAATTAATGTTACATCATAAAATCCTCAAAATACATAATTTAGGTAATATGAAATACTGTAACAGCTAGGATGGCCATATAATTTATCTTCCAATTCAGGACACACTACTACAGTGTGATAGTATTATCTCACATACCTTTTGAGTAATTCCTAATACCCTTATATAACATACATTTAGGAGTAATCTTAATTCACACACAATGTCTTTAAAAATATTTGATTTTGTGATAAAACTGACTTCTTGTGCCAGTATTTGTATGCTTTTATTAGGCAACCAAGGCAGTTTGTGGCTCTGACTTTTATAAAGTATGACCAATGTTTCACAGCTTATGGTGTTACTATTGGGAACAGAAAGATGAGGATGGCAAAGTTGCTTATAGTATAATAGAGAGTTCTAGTTTCTCTTCATATCATACATTACAGGATTTCTATGTTCATTTTACCTTGCAAATCTTTTAATTGGTGGCATATTTTAATATTATACCGAAAACTAATCCTATTTGTTTTACTTCAGAATTTATAATTTTATGTTGGATGATCCAGTGTTTTTTATCCCCCCCTTAAAAAATCATGTTACATTTCATGTATATTGATACTTTTGCCAAAATATTTTTTAAAACAACTATTTATCCTTAGTAACATTTCTTTTTTCCTTAGTAACATTTTGTGTAGGAAAATAGGAATCTCTAGAAAAGTTTTTTTTTTTTGTTTTTTTTTTGTTTTTTTTTGTAGTTTTCTTTTTAATTCCCTATTGACAGGTATTTATCTAAAATGACATTACATTGTTAAGGTCATAATTAGATTATTAAAGTTCCAGTTTCTTTGCCTTTAGAGCATAGATGATTTAAGTTCAAACAGATAACCACACTGGCATATTTTTGTTTGAATGTACAATAAAAAGAAAAATTCTTGTGCAGTAATTCTTATTCATTCATACGTTTAATCTCCGAACTCTTTTTGTTCAGAAAGCCCTATTATGTCTGGAAACAAAAGAGGAGCTTCCTTGTATTCTGACTTGAATTTGCAAGTATAAAATAACTTTGTAAAATACTACTGTAGTTGTAAGAGTAGTAGCATGATTTATATGTTGGCTCTGAGAGTAGCTCCTTTATAATTATGACAAGTGAAAGTACAGCCAAAGGTCACATTAAACACAAAATTTCTTTCACACCTCGTCCATTTTGTGGATAGCATGTGAAGTAGTGTAGGTCCCTGCACTGATATATTAAGAGAGCAGCCCAAGGTTGTCCTGTGGAAGTGTTTCAAATACCTTTCTCCATAACCTCCCATGTGGTTCCTAAATTTGGCATGAATGTATATTTGGATCCTGACTAATTAAATAGAACCTTATTAAATTTTGAGTTTGCAAAATAAAAAAAGGGGATTCATGCAGTAAGGATTTCTTGGGGTAATAAAATAATACATATAAGTCTTTAATAATACTGAATATTATAAATATAGTATCTTTAGTGTTGATGTTGCTCAGTGAAACAATGAACACCAAACAACATAAAGTAACAATAAAAACAAAGTAAAATCCACACAATAAAACAAAGTAAAATCCACACAAATGAAACTATGTAAGCATTGCCTGCCTATGTACATACAATTTGTGGATTATATCCTATTTTTTTATCCTAATTTGACTAAGTAAATGTTGGAATATTAAAAGGATTATATAGGAAAACTTTCTATTAAAAATTATATAAAGTGGATATACATATGACCTAGAGTGGTTATTAGATCTCTTTAAGTCGTTCTCTTTACACAATATCAAAAAATATAGTTCACAGAAAGGATGTTAAGATGATAAAATTGTCAAGGTAATAGTTTTTTGTATAATTGATAAGTATTTTTTTTGTTTTTGAAACACTTTATTCCTAGTGTTTTTCTCACTATAATATGCTCTTTGCTATAAGACTTCTAGTAATTTCTAAATAAGAGTGTGCTGCTTCAAAAGTGGAATTTTGGAAATTATGCTTTTTGTCACAATGACTGTGGGAGTGTTTTTGGCATTTAATAGATGTGGATCAGGGATGCTACATATCCTACAGTGTGTGAGACAGTCTCAGACTACAAAGGATTGTCCTGAGTACCACGTAACTTCAAGGTCTGCTTGCTTAAATTCTCTTCAAAGATAAAGCAGCGACACTTTCATGTATAATAGTACTGACAATTTTTTGTAAGATATTACACGAAGAATCTTTACTTGAGGGGAAGTTTGTGTGGAGAGGAAGCCTAAGTAGAATAAAGAAATCCTCTCAAAATTCTGTGTAATTTACTTCACATTTTTCCACATCCATAAATAATATAAATGTTATTATATATAACAGTTCTAACTAGAAATTTAGTGGAAAAGTTTTCAGTTTAGTAATGCAGTTTACTGGAGGCTCAAGAATACTTATTGCAAATATGTAACAAGATATTTAAGACTTTGTAACAAACTAAATTTTAAATTAATAGAACTCATTTAATTTTATAGTTAATAAGGAATGTTTAAAGATATTTCATGATTGCCATCCTAAATATTAAAATTTCATTTTTTAGAATGATAAAATTATATTATATACGTAATATAGTATAACATATATATTAATTATGTAAATATATTAATGATAGTAAAATCATATTTTAAAATTATGTTGCCTTGTGTTCTGTATTCCTCTGATATCATTACAAGAGTTTATTTTATAACTTCTCTGTAACTTCTAATACGTTTTTTTACTTTATTATTTTTGGAAGATGTAGTCTCTATTGTATTTTTAAGTACTAGAGACTTACTGTATGTATGCCTTGACAGTGTGGTAGTATTCCTGGGATATATTGTAACCACACCATACCATGTCTTAGCCTAGATAATTGTTTGCCACTGCACTTAAAAATAAAACCCAGGTCAGTTGCACTCACACCGTATTTCATAATTTTTTCAATTTGAATGGTATATAATTTGTCTTGGCATTTTAATCATTATTTCATTTAAGCTTTCTGTCTTTATCTTCACATGAAATAACTTTTTGTCTTTAATCACTTACCTCAACACTAATTTTTATTGTCGGGTTCTCCTATACCACTCCTTTTTCATTTTCTTGTACTTCTTATGGTGAGTGAGTTCTTTTATCTCTTAGATCTAAAATTATTTATTATATACAGGTGCAGATATGTGACTCTTTAATCTCCTTTTCTAAGTAGCTACACCTAAGCATTTATTTAATGAAGTAAGTATTTTGTTATACTTTACTTTTATTTTTTATTAATATTATGGTTAGGGAATTAATATTTAAAAAAAAATCTTTGTGTAGTTAGATTTTATTATATCTGAACTTCATTTCAGGAGAGTACAGAGAAAGAAAGGGACATTAGATCTGGTGGGATTGAGAACCACTATTTTAGAAATATGTGCTTATTCCTCATAGTTCTTCCAACTCATGTACTTAATACTTCCAGATTAAATTGGAGCTTCTATCAAAACTAACAATTCATGTAGAATTAAATACTTCAGTATTGGGGATCCCTGGGTGGCTCAGCGGTTTAGCGCCTGCCTTCGGCCCAGGGTGTGATCCTGGAGTCCCAGGTTTGAGTCCCCCGTCGGGCTCCCTGCATGGAGCCTGCTTCTCCCTCTGTGTCTCTGCCTCTCTCTGTGTCTCTCTCATGAATGAATAAATAAAATATTTTAAAAATAATAAAATAAAGTTTAAAAAAACCCAAAACTTCATTAAACACTCTTCTAGTTAAGATTATGAGGATTACTCTGATTTCTTTGAAATTTTTGTAAGTGAAAATTAACTGCTTAGGAAGTATATGTAATGAGTTTAAAGAGGTTTATTTTATCCATAAGTCACCCAGATAGAGTAGGCACAGTTTTTCACTTAAAATTTGAAAAATAACTGATGCTAATTAATCAATTTTGGGGGAGATTCTGAAATTGATGAGTGGTATAATCATTTACAACCATTTTGAACTGTTGTTTATATTTCTAAATCATTGTCTTCATAGAAACTATACTGTTTTATTATTGGTTTCTTAAATGAAATCTAATTATAAAATAATCCAGTTAAACCCTATCATGAGTGAAATTGTGTGTGTATGCGTGCATTTTTTGTATAGTTTCATGGTTTTGTTTATCTTCAAAGTGACACTGTTTATAATCTATATGAGCATAACTTTAGAGATGAATGTGTAACAGTTTGGCAGTCATTTATTGGTTTAATGTAGACACTCATCTGAAGACTTAACAGCCATTGTCCTGGGGTTTCCCTCTAGTCTCATAGGCATCTTTGCCTAGGCAAAGAATGCTTGATTCTAATTGCTTCCTCTGGATTTTTTCTTCTTCTTCTTTTTTTTTTTTTCCTTCTGGTTTCTTTAGCTGCCACTGCTATTTTCATTCATGCTATAAGGTATTGAAGCAATTTAGAAGGTCAAGAATTTGATATCCTCTGACGTTGGATAGTTTTGTCCTGGTCCTTATTAGTGATTGCAACTCATTGTCTTTTTTCTGGTTTAATTTCCTTATTGTAGGCACATACATCTTAGGAAGGGTTAAAATGCCCTTATTTTACTCTCACACTTGATTAATAATTTGGCTGGGTATAGAATTTTAGGTTGTAGGTAATTTTCTTTTAGAATTTTGAAGGCTTTGTTTTATAACATTCAGTGTTGCTTCCAAGAAGTCCATGGTTTTTTCTCCAACTGCATATTGTTATCTGCTGTGCATGACCTGTTTTTATTATTCTGAAAGCTTTTAGAATATTTATCACAGAATTTTTATGATGATGTGTCTTGGAATGGATTTTATGCGTTGTTTATACTGGGACTTGAAGGACCCTTTCATTCTGGAGGCAAGTGTTTTTAAGTTTGGGCAAGTTATCTTGAATTCATTTTTAAAAAAGAATTTATTCCCCTGTTTGTTAGTTTTTTTCTAGTTCTCTTATTTGGAGATTTGCTGCCAGGGTACTATAGAGGTGGCATGTGTGAGGCTGAATGTTACAGGAATATGGACAAAATAGTTTGCTTTTCCTTACTTTTTTTTTTAATTTTAGAAACTTACTTATTTGAGAGAGTGAGTGCGCGTGCAAGGGGTGGAGGCAGAGGAGCAGGGAAAGGGAGAGAGAGAATCCTAAGCAGACTCCCCGTTGAATTTGAATGTGGAGCCCTGCATATCATGACCTGAGCTGAAATCAAGAGTCAGACACTTTACTAACTGAGCCATCCAGGTGCCCTGCCTCACAGTCTTTTATGGTAAGTTGTCTTATGAATTATTTCCCTTGATATGTTACTTCTCTATTTTGTAAAAATTTGAGATCTCTTTGAGATTTGGGAAGGAGAGGAAGTAGACCCATCTGCTTAATCTTTTTTTGAATAAATCTTTTTATGTACTCTTCACTCCTTACCTCTTTTCATGGTTAATTTATCCTGCAAGATGCGCAGCTCTTGAAAGCTTTCTCTGATTTCTCGGTGATATCACCTCACCTTCCACAAACTTTTGTAGAACACTTATTGTACCATGTTGTAATTAGTTTATTGCTTATCTTCATAATAAAAACAGGAGTTATCCTATTTTTACTGATATTTCAGTATAAAAATAGTATATCTTGAATGAAAACATGAACAAATATAGAAATGAAATAGATGATAGCAACAGTACAGTTTTGTCAGAATTCTGTTATTTCTTATTTTAATCCTATTTGATGATTAATGTTTGATAAATAAAATTTCATGGAGATTTACTTTTAGTAAAATATTGATACTGTTACTGTCCTATGGTAATCAAATTAATGTCTTTATATTGAAGCTAAAGTACAAAATAGTCATGAGAGTTTCAATGTAAGAGAGCATCTTTCTTAATGCATTTGATTAAGAATTAAGCTATAAGATATCAAAAAAAACTAGTGAGGAGTTATATATTAAGGAGAGTACAACAGAATCATAGGAAAGACAAGAGTGGAAGGCAAACTCTTGTCTTTTTGGTTAATATAGCATTTTAATAATTCCAAATAATGAAACTGAAAATTCTAAGAGAACGGGATATATTTGTATTGTGAAAACTTTCCATTTCCCTAGACAAAAGGACAGCATCTGAATTAGCACGTGATTTTGTTAAAAGATCTTAGTCACTCTCTTGAATTCAAGTTTTGCCATCAGAATTACCTGTTGTCTCATTTTGGGAAATTTTCCTTTGATCATAATTTTGTTTTATTAATTTTAACTTAGTAGTAGGAAATAGTTTTAATTTATTTGAGCCATGACTCCTGTTTTCATTCAAGTTAAAATAAATCAGTCAGGAGCACCTTGGTGGCTCAGTTGGTTAAGCCTTCCACTCTGATTTTAGCTCAGGTCATGCTATTAGGGTCCTGGGATTGATTCCCGCTCGGTGGGGTGTCTGCTTATTTCCATCTCCCTCTGTTCCCTACCCCCTTCTCAAGTAAATAAATCTTTAAAAAGAAAAGTAAATCAGGGATTCCTGGGTGGCACAGCGGTTTAGCGCCTGCCTTTGGCTCAGGGCGCGATCCTGGAGACCCGGGATCGAATCCCATGTCGGGCTCCCAGTGCGTGGAGCCTGCTTCTCCCTCTGCCTGTGTCTCTGCCTCTCTCTCTCTCTCACTGTGTGTCTATCATAAATAAAAAAAAAAAAAGAAAAAGAAAAGTAAATCAATCAGGAAATATATATTCAGTATATAGAAGTCCCTGGTTATTATAAGGGAATAATATGTGTTCTAGGATATATATTATGCTATTATTATTATGTAATATATATTATGCTGTTAGCATATTCATGTGCTATTATAATGTCAGAAGTTAGGATTACACCAAAAAAGGTAGGTGCTGATTTTTTGGCTGTATGGCTGTATGTATCTTTTGCTTCATAAAGCATAGTTTGGCAAGCTTTGTATCCATGGATTTTTATTTAAATTCAATATTTGTGTTTTTAATAGTCATTTCAGGATAAAGTTAGAATTTTTTTCTTTCAAATTCACTAATTTTTTTCTATCTTGTGATTCATTTGCAGTTTTATGAAAATATTTTCTAAGGTGTGTTAGTTTCACATGTATACTGTCTCTACTTCCCATTTCCAGTTTCTCCTGTCTCCTTATCTTTTATTTTGTGTTCTACCTCATACGGTAGATGACATGGAACCCCAGTACACAAGAAATGTTATGAAAACTCAAGTACAAAAAGTCTTATGGAGGAAAAAAATGTAATTGTTATTGTGTAAACTTTTACAGTGGTGTCTAGAGCTAGAACTGCTTAACAGATGTGATTGCTTCATTGTTTCAAATTTATGCAATCAGAGTTGATTGGATTTGATCACACTGTAGTGGATTTATAAGATAAATTGCAATATTGCATGACATACTTCAGATAGAAAACATCAATATAAGTTGAATATGATTTCTTGTGTAAGATAACAAGCCAGTAATTCTTTAAATAAGATGGTTTCTACTTTGAGAGAATATTTATAAGTTTTTGTGAAAATTAACAGTGTCTTTTCTTCATGGTGACAAAAAAGTATATTAAACTTTTGTTTTAGTGTACAAATTTGATTGTAAATGAGAGGCATCTTGTTACTATTTAGCCATAGGTGACCTGTCACATTTCCAAAGGCCTGTAAAGAAATGAGGCTGACCTTAAAAGAAATTTGACTCTAGAAAATTTTAACGTTGGGGCAGCACGGGTGACTCAGTGGTTTAGCGCCTGCCTTCGGCGGAGGGTGCGATCCTGGAGACCTGGGATCGAGTCCCATGTTGGGCTCCATGCAGGGAGCCTGCTCCTCTCTCTGCCTGTGTCTCTGCCTCTCTCTCTCTCTCTCTCTCTCTCTCTCAATGATAAATAAAAAATAAAAATCTTAAAAAAATTTTTTTAACGCAAGATAAAAAGCTTGTCATTGTGGTACTGACTTCTTTAAAGATTTCATTAGATAAGTCTAAAGGCTTACTAGGAATTTCGCTCCCTCTCTCCCTCACTTCCTTTCTTAACAGGTAAAAGTTTAATATCTCACATAAACAAAGAAAATGAAAACATGTTCACTAATGAATGAAAGGTTCCCCCAGGGCAGTTAGACCCAAGGAATGGGAGTCAGGTTCTCAGTCAAGCCTGTTTGTTCTAACAGTAAATGATAGAACCAGTTATTTAAAAGCCCCTGCTAAGATTTTTAACTTTACTTAGGGAGTCTACCTGGTGTAATCCCTCCATTCAGTTTTGAGATAAAAGCATAGGTCTCATGAGAACTTGCTTTGAAAATGTTACTAAGCCAAATCATTTGTGAAAAGAGGGTAGAATTTTTAGTTTCTTAAGTTGGAATTTAAAAGTTTTAAAATATGGGGACTAGTCAAACCAGTGATTTTTAAGAAGGTAGGCTCTCATGTTTCAGGTAAGGATACTGTAAAATCTTTATAATTTTTTTCAGAAGAAAATTATTTACATCATGGCTTAGATTTAAGATACTTAAGAAATATTCTAAATATTTACAGAAGTACAGAGAAGAAATAGAACAGGCAACCTTGTATTTACCATGCAAAATTAGTATGTTAACATTTGCTGTATATATATTTTAAAAGCATTTTAAGCTCATTCCTTTCATAGAGATTAGTACCATCTTGAAATTGGTTTATAGCCTTTTTAGACTAATAGTACATTTATGTGTTCATCAACATTGAGTGTTTTTACTAACTGAAATATTCTATTAGAATATTTATGTGGTTTGCTATTTTAAAATCCTTTTTACCCAGCATTGTTTCTGAGCTGTTCCTTCTATTTTTACACCCAGTGTATTAAATTTTAACTGTTCCCTAATACTTCGTGATAGGACAATATCAGTAACACAATTTTTGTATCTGTTTCCCATTTGATGGACATTTAAGAGCCAGGATACTTTGCACAGACTTTTTCCACAGATAATCATGTTGCTCTGCAGGGCTCAGTGTTTTCAGCACATGGGACAAATTGCTGTCAACTCTTAGAGCATTGTATCCAGTTTCTGGTATTATTCAGCACTCTCAGGCGGTTTGGTGCCGCTAGAGCTGTGCATTGCTTCATCCTTTCTTGCTGAAGTTCCTCTATGGCTAAAAGCCAATTGCAAAGAAGCCTGTGTACAATCTTCTTATGCTGCTCTTTTTTTAAAAAAAAAAAATTTATTTATTCATGAAAGACACAGAGAGAGAGGCAGAGACACAGGCAGAGGGAGCAGGCTCCATGCAGGGAGCCCGACGTGGGACTCGAACCTGGGTCTCCAGGATCAGGCCCTGGGCTGAAGGTGGCGCTAAATCACTGAGCCACCCGGGCTGCCTTTATGCTGTTCTTCTTAAAAAACATTTTTATCCTTTCCCTACTCTGTATATAAAAACATAAAATATCTTCTTTTGTATTTTGTTTGAAAAGTATTTCTTTTGTTATATTTTCCACTCTTTACATCTTTGTTTTATTTTAACCTGTGGGAGGCTGGGACCCATGCTATTTGGGGGTTTATTTTTCTGTTGCAACAGTTGTACTGGGTCTGTGCATAAATAAGACATGGTTTTGCTTAATATAAACCATATGATTTTGTGCCCAGGTAATACTGAAAGTGATAGACTCTCATTTATGAATATTCTGGAATTTTCTTTTAGAGATTATTTGAAAATTTTGTAATCTAGGTTACGTTCTTTGGGCTCAAATTTCTATTACAATTTTCATTAGTTAGGCTTTATTTTAATGCACTGTACATTTTGGTAGAAGTCATGTATTTAAAAGTATACTTAAACATATATTAAACACTTAAGATTTAGATTGTGATGCACTCTAACCATTGAATAAAAAGCTGTCGTTTATGAAATTCTTGGACTGTGCCCAGCAGCTTGAAGCTGCCTCATACAAGGCCAGATATTAGAATATTAATGTTATTAACCCTTTCATTGAAAGTATTTCTTCTTGAAATAAAAAAGATGCAATAAATTATTAGGTGTGCATCATTTGTTGTGTATTAGTACTGTTTCAGAAAGCTGAGGGCAGCCCCGGTGGCTCAGCGGTTTAGCGCCACCTGCAGCCCGTGTGTGATCCTGGAGACCCAGGATCGAGTCCCACATCAGGCTTCCTACAGGGAGCCTGCTTCTCCCTCTGTGTCTCTGCCTCTCTCTTCGCTCTTGCTGAATGAATAAATAAATAAATCTTAAAAAAAAAAAAAGAAAGCTGAAAAATGTTTATGCTGTATAATAAACAGATGCTGCTCTAACAATGCAATATATTATGTACCAAAAATGATCTCTGTTTTAATCATAGATGCTGATTTAATGAGACAAGACTAGTTGACATCAAAAATGGATTTAGGATATGATTTTTTTTCTGTGTTTTTTCTAAATAATAGACACACCTTTTAACACCACTGTCAAAATTATTTTGGAGTATTTCTTTGATTTTTTTTTTAACATATATTTCCTTTTTTGAGTTCCTAGGAATACATAATTGTCTCATAAACTCATTCAAAATAGGAAAATAATTTGAAAGAAGGTGCCTCATCTTGCCCTATATATTCTTTTTTGTGTGAAAAAGAAACCTTGCATTGTTTTAAAGTTTCTACCTTTTTCTGAGGGAAGGCTATATTTTTTTTTCAAAATACCTTACGGGAGAGTTTTAGGGGAGACAACCAGTTAGTCCATGAATTGACTGTTATGAGATGGTGATGCTTGAGGTTTAAAGTCTTTTTGATGCAGTATGTTTAGGTTACTGTCCGTAGTCTCTGGAACCTTTCCTCATCTATGAGTGAATGAGCTTTTTGCTAGGCTCTACTTTCATTTCTGCTTCACTTAATTTTATTCCCTCAAACTCAACTGCAGTTGCTGACTTCGAGCTCTTAAATTCTTCTACATCTGGATTGTACATCTCCATTGACAAATTTGCCTTTGCATATGGTCAGATAATTCTATATTTGGAAAAATATTCCTATTGTGTATTTTATTCCATTGAACCTAGCAGAGTTAAATGTAGTTTGGATGCATAGGGAAGAATTAATGATTGGAAGATACAGAGTTGGTAAATTATTTATTCTGGCCCTGAGGAAGCTGAAAAGCTGAGTGAAAGACTAATAAATCATTTGTGGTAGTGCTGGTTGTCACTTCCAATTATTTTAGACGGTTTTGTGATAAACTGCAGCACCTGCTAGATATCCACACACCCTCCCTTGATGCTGGTGGTGCAGCTTGTTTAGTCGATTATCAGAGGCAAGTTTGTGTAAAGTTTATTTAGGTTGGGAAGGAAATTGCTCTTTTTAAGTCAATTTTGTTGCCTTTTCTCATTGTTTTGATTGCTATGAAAGGATTTGTGTGACATGGCAGGGAATCTGGAATGTACATACCACTTTAGCCAGGGGAGACTATCTTTATCTTTTGTTAAATTAAATACTTGAAGGATTGAGCTTCTTTGTTATTCCCAGACTAATTAAAAACTACTTCTACTGAGATGATTAGTATGCTAAAGATCAAATCATCTTTTTGATACCACACCATTTAATAGAGAACCACTGCTGCTGTTTGACCAGACCTTTTTTCATCATGCTTTGTTTTTAATGGCTGAGGCTTTGAAACCAGTAGCTCTGAAAGGTAGTGAGGTCCTTCTTTGCATTGGTTCTAAACTCAGTTGCTGAGATCCTTGGAGGCATAAAAGAACTTGAAAGCTTAGCCTAGACTGGCCTGGTTCTAACTGTAATGAAATAGGGCTCTCTAAATCTCCTCCGGAAAGAAACTGTGAACATCATATAATGTGCATGCTTGCAATTATGGTCAGTTCTTTTGTTTTCATCAGTTTAATAATTTTTTATTATTTTGTGCCCAGAGCACAAAAAGTTTAATACATCAGAATAACTTTGTTTTCATTGCAGTTTTCAGGTTTAATATAAAAATATGGGATATTTGAGAGGATTCTTATACTGTATATAAAGAAATAATCTTGATAACTGTCTTGTATTCATTCAGCCACATTTTTACTTATTTCTCCTCATAAACCTTTATTAAGCTCATGTGTACCTGCTCTGTGAGAATAACTATACTACTGTTAGTTATAACTAATTCTCTTAGAACTTTAGCTGGGGTATGTACTATTCTAAGCATTTTACATATATTAACTCATTTCAGTACTAGAAGGCATTTGTTTACTGTTCTTATCCTTATTTTACAGAGAGAATCCTTATGGAGTGATAGGGCCATAGTGATTTCATTTTTGCTTTGAAGTCTATACAAGGAGGGAAGTGTTTATGATAAATCTTATTCATTAATTAGGTTTAGAATTTCAGTCCAAATAGTGTAATAATAAATATCATTTATCAAGCATTTACATTTGTTTGATATATATTACTTTGCTTTTATTCCCTATATAATTAATCACTATTATATTCTTATGATGAAGAAATTGAAGCTTAAAGAGATTAAACCACTTGTCCCAGGTTAAGAAGCAGTTTAGGGGTTGAGGAGCTGGGATTTGAATCAAGATATGATTGCTTAAGAAAATATATATATGATTGCTTCTGCACTCAAAATAGGGGTTACAAATCCTAGTCCTGATAGTCTGTTGTTTGGTAATCAATAAAAAGTGGGGAAGAAAATAACTAGTGGGAACTCAGGCAACTGGAGAGCTTTTCCAAAGTGGGCTCAGTGTTTCTAGATCTAGTGGTGTGTTTTTTGTTTTTTGAGAGAAGTTAAAAATCTAGATCTTGGGATGCCTGGGTGGTTCATCAGTTAGTGTCTGACTCTTGATCTTAGTCCAAGTCTTGGTCTCAGGGATGTGAGTTCAAGCTCCATCCATGTTGGACGACTCCATGCTGGGCATGGAGCCTACATTAAAAAAAAAAAAAAAAATTAAATCTACATCTTTTTATGTGAAATGTTCAGATTTTTAAATCTTGGTGTTTTATTCAGGATGAATTAAAAAAAAGTTATGGCTTTAAAAATTTAATAGAAAAATATTTTACTGTGTCCTTTTTTTTTTTAAAAAATTATTTATTTATTTATTCATAAGAGACACAGAGAAAGAGAGACACAGACAAAGAAGCAGGCTCCACGCAGGGAGCCCGATGTGGGACTCGATCCTGGCACTCTGGGATCATGCCCTGAGCCAAAGGAAGACGCTCAACCGCTGAGCCACCCAGGCATCCCTGTGTCCTTTTTATTATAAGAACAACATATACTCATTACAGAAAAATTGAAAAATAAAAAGCACACATGACCCCACCACCCAGAAATGACTAGTAAACCCCTTTCTTTTTTGAGGTTTTTTTTTTTTTCCTTTTTTGCTTTGGTTAGCATTTTATATTTGTCTTTTCTGTGATATTACTCATAGTTTAGTAGATTGGTTTCTAAAAGACATTATAATATTCCAGAGTTCAAATGCATACCCTTCACAAAGCTCTCATCCAGGGATGCCTGGGTGGCTCAGTGATTGAGCATCTGCCTTCTGGCTCAGGGCATGAACCCAGGAACCCTGGGATGGAGTCCCACACAAAGCTCTCATCCTGTTCCTGAAAGTAAATTTTCCTTCCTAACCTCCATGTGAGTATACCTCTATTATGATACCTTGTAGCTACTTAAATCTCACACAAACATCTGGAGGGTGAGTAATATATTTGTCATTATATTCTTACAACATTTACTGACGAATAAATGAAAATAGATGTTTAATTTGTCTCCTGAATCTACCAATTGAAACAGCAAAATGGCAGCAAATATATATATAATTTTTAAAATTCTAGTAGGGCTTTTGTGGAAATGTGATTATACTAAGAAATCAGTGAAGTTTATGGAGATAATAATTCTTCCTAGATCTAAAGATATACCTGGACTTCTGTATCATAATTAATTAATAAAGATTTACTATGTTCAGATTTGCCAAGTAAATCTAATTTGAAGAGGGAATTTTGCTAAGTAAATATCTATTTACAATATTATAGTATTAAAGGACTGCAAAAGAAATACTTGTTGGAAAGTTTGTAATTAAATGGAGCACGGGAAACTTGAAACAAAAAATTTAGATATGGTGGATCTGGTATGGTATTCTTTAGATAAAAGGTAATTCACAATTCTAGAGGTAATTAGGCCTTTAGAAGTCATCTTCTTATCAGTTAAGAAACTGAAATTTTGAGACATAAATAATTGGACTAGGGTCATGAGACTGCATTTTACCTAATGCTCATTACTGTGCTCAAATAAGTTTTGAATGAATAGATTAAAATGCCTTATGTGTAAGAAGTTGTTGAAAACTTCACCATGTGTCCTTTAGGAAAGCTATTACAAAAAAAAATACCATGAATGTATATTTTAGAAAACAGAATGTTGCTTTCCTTAAAAATATTTATGCTTTTAAGAGAAGAACTTAGAAGACATACTACTTTTTAAAGTATTTTGGCAATGTAAAGGAAGAAGAAATAGAGTAGGTTCTAGTCAGCTTTGTTTCTAGCAGCACTTTGACTATATTATTGGAAGGTATCCTTGGATAAGCTTTATGGAAACTTTTCAAGTTGGAAGAAGATTTCAGCTGGAGTGTCTAAAGGGTCACTTAAAAAAAAAACTATATTAAAATAAAATGTGTCCAAGCTTTAAAGAAAAGATCTCAGAGTTTGCAGATGATCCTAAAATTGGAGCTAGAGGAAATAATGAGGAACAATGCAATCAGATTCAAAAAGATTTGGATTGTTTAGGTGATTGGGCCAGCAGATGGCAAATGCAGTTCAGTGTAGACAAATGTAAAATAATTATCTTAGGAACAAAGAACCAATCATACAGCACACTGATCAGGAAAAAATTTGTGGGTTATTGTAGGAAAACCATTGAAACAGTTAACCCGGTGCACAGCTGCAGCAAAAAAGGCAAGCAAGAAACCAAATTAGCAGACGGATAGAATATAAAGCAAGAGGCAATACTTATAGTGTATTAAGAAACTTGCTAGACCCCATCTAAATTACTCAGTCTAGTATTGGTTGCTAGATCCACGTTAGAATGAGTAAATTTTTGCCTTGGAAATAGACTAGAAATTGTAACAAGCAAATCTAATAATGTTAAGGAGATTTGAATTAATTTTTATGAACTTTGAATTTGTGAACTTTTATAGATTCGAGCAAGACATTGCATCAAAGTAAAGGCACTTCAGATCTACTATCATCACTTGATCTTAGTAGAAAGTGCGTATGGTTTCATCTGCGTAGGGCCTTACTTAACCCCCTTCTAGTTCAAGTAGGAGGCTGCACCTCACTTTTCTCAACTAAAGAAGCCTAAAGGCTGGCATGATGAGGTCCTTTTGCAGCTAGAGAGCTGTACCTGGGCACTGAGAGAGACTGAGTATGAAATCTAAGAGCTGCCAATAGATGTTCATTCCTATCCTGTGATGCTGGTTACTGATGCAATAACATGTTGAAGGCTTCATTTTAGGCTGTGGGGGCAGAACTTTGTGTTCTGCCTTCCTTGATTCCTTACTCTTCAACCTTGTCTCAGTTTTTTTGAGCTACCCAGTCTCAGCCAATAAATTCCTTTTTGACTTAGATGAAGCAGAATGTGTGTTGTTTATAATTCAGAGCCCTAACTGGTACAGTAGTAAGGTTTTGTTATTTTAGCTTTGGCCATTGTTTTTTTGGTTCTTCCATGTGTTTGCTTTGTTTGAAGTGGTGTCTTACTATAGATCATGTTTTGGATGAGAAGAAGAAAGCTAAAATGCAAAATCTGTTTCTCAATCTTTCTTATAGTTGAAAAGATGCAAGATGCAAGAAAAAATTATACCAATACTACCAGCATCAATAATTCTCTTGTAAAATTTAACGTTATCCATGCAACTGAATAGTGTCACTTTGTTAAAAATGGTGTTTCGTGTTCAAGCTGTTTGTAAAAAGGGTGCATATGCATATCTTTATGTATTTGTAGTATCTTTAAAAAGCATTTTCATGTTTTGTTTTGGAGGAAACAATGCATGGTTTTCTTAGTGTCTCATGAGTAAAAAGTTGTAGATCAGGATATACTGTCCAGTGTTTGTTTTTTTTATGTTATCATTGATTAGTGAATATTTGTTGAATGAAATATTTTGAAGAATAACAACACTTGTGAATTAGAAATTGTGGATTTATATTTTAAGTTTGTGATGAGTTGATTGGCTAATATTTAGAATTGATTCTTTTTTAAAAATAATTTGAATATTTTATTTAAATTCAATTTGCCAAAAAAATAAAAAAATTCAATTTGCCAACATATAGTTTAACACCCAGTGCTCACCTCATCATGTGTCCTCCTTATTGCCCATCACCCAGTTACCCCATCCCCCCATAAAATTGATTATCATACAAGCAATACTTTATGTAGTGTTTAGATTTTCCATTTATCCAATATGTTTGTTATATTGATTTGTATTTAAATTGTTCAGTATATGAATGCTTGAGGCACAGCCACATGTAAAGTGAGGTAAAAAAGAATAGAAAGTTTCTTTTTTTGAAGCATGGTGTTCAGGGCTCTTCCTTGGAAAAATATTGAAGTAATCAAGAATTTGTCTTTGAGACTTCATCACTCTTCAATGTGAAATGGAACCCTCCCAATAGAAAGATTGTCCTTGAGTCCATTACTCATAAACCTATAGGTTGCCAGAACTCTCTTCCTCCCCTAAGACCTGTATGTATTGTGGAATTCATGGCATGCCTTGCCTTCCAAAGTAAATATTCCGTCCCCATAGTATTGATTATGGGTGGTGTTAGTTCAGTCCTACAGCTTTCTCCCCTATTTCAGACATCTGTATGAACTCTTTACCTTTGAAGAGATTATTGTTTTATGAAGAGGCTACTTAATGCTTTGACATTTTGGTTAGTGTATCTCAGTGAAGGAAGGACCTCCATCCAGTGTTCATGGGAATGTTTTTGGTTTTGTTGTGCCTTTGGGGACTGCCTCTATTATATATATATGTCTGTATAATAAAATCATTATACTTGAAAAATTATCTTGAGTATGTGAATGTTAAGGGTAGTTGAGGTTTTACGTTCTAACCTTGAAATTATTTGAGATCTTTGTTTTTTTTCTGCCTCTTAGACATGTATAAAAGAGATGTCTGGGACATGGGGCTAGAGTACCTAGCAGATGATTACATACGATGGTTGCTATGCCAAATCTGCCTATCTGCAAGGTAATATAATGATCCTTTTAGGAGTAAATTAAGACCTGGTACCCTGGGACGTCTGGGTGGCTCAGTGGTTGAGCATCTGCCTTCAGCTCAGGGCATGATCCCAGAGTTCTGGGATTAAGTCCCACATCAAGCTCCCTGCCTGGAGCCTGCTTCTCCCTCTGCCTGTGTCTCTGCCTCTCTTTCTCTGTGTCTCTCATAAATGAATAAATAAAATCTTAAAAAAAAAAAAAAAAGACCCAGTGCCCTAAACCTTTGCACTCATGGAGAAGTCTGTCTTCCTTGTCTGCATCACAGGTTCCTTTGTGTCATGAGATCTGCTGCTAGCCATTTCTGTTGATGCTTACAGTTGAGCTTTACTGACTGCTGTTAATGCTCTCACTGCCTCACAAGGGGACCTGATAACTCTTGGCTGTTCTATGTCTGGTCAGTTCCTGATTAAAAAAAAATAAAAGACAGGGCTTGTATTAATCATGTCTTTCAAAGAGTGCACATTAGGTAGAGATGAGGTCTGTGTATTAATGCCTACTTCGTGTACTGCTCTGGATGCACAGCGGCTACTTTCTCCTTGCCCCAAACTTTTTTTTTCTTTACTTAATTGCTAGATTTGGAGTCCTTTCAGAAGGGCAGTGGCTGTAGATAGTTTAACTGTGTAGTGGGATTTTCAACATTTAGCTATTTAGCTCCTGTTGCCTGCCTGTATGCCTACCTCTTTCCCTCCTTCCTTCCATCTCTTCCTCTATTCCTTCTTCCTTTTTTTTCTTTTTCTTTTTCTTTTTTTTTTTTTGGTAACAGTTTTGGTTATTTCTGTTTAAAGAAAATGGTCATACTAGAAAATTCTACATGAAAATGTAACTGGTCAGTTTATTCTAAAAATACTGGATTATTATATATTAGTAAGAAGGGATTAGATGTGTTTAAAGTTTTTTTAATATAAAAATGGAATATTACATATCTATTACTGTTTTTCATTTAATGGTATATATGGGCAGGAAAAATACATACCTCTTTTTTTTTTAATATTTTTTTTTTATTTATTTATGATAGTCTCACAGAGAGAGAGAGAGAGAGGCAGAGACACAGGCAGAGGGAGAAGCAGGCTCCATGCACCGGGAGCCCGATGTGGGATTCGATCCCGGGTCTCCAGGATCGCGCCCTGGGCCAAAGTCAGGCGCCAAACCGCTGCGCCACCCAGGGATCCCCTACATACCTCTTTTGTATCTAAGTCACCTCTTTTAATAGATGTACAACATTCTATTGTATGGATGTACCATAATTTAACCATTGATAACTAGATTTAACCATTGATAACTAGAAAAATTCATTAGAATTTTTCACAATTATATATGATACTGCATTTAAAATATTTTGGATAATGCTTATACACACACATACCCTATCAAAATAATGAGAGCTATATATATAAATTGCAGAAGTAGAATGATTGGATAAAAGGGTAATTTCATTTTTAAGGATTCTGATACTTACTGCCACAATTCATGTGTTTTACTCCCAGCACTGATTTTTGAGAGTCCCTTTTATTTTCATGTCAATAGCATGCACTATTGCTTAAGAAAACATTTTTGATAGTGTTATAGGTGAAAAGTGTATCTTAGTGTATATTTTGAATGTTATTGACCATTTGTATTTATTTTATAATTTTCTCCTAAAATATCATTTGCCTGCTATTCAGGTATTTAAATTATATATTAAGAAAATCGACACTTTTCTGGCATGTTGGTGGTATTTTTTTTTTTTCCTGTATTTCATTCTGTGTTTCTAACTACTGAGTTGAAGTGTTGCTTTGTTGGGTTTTTGTTTCATTTTGTTTTATTTTTGGGCCTTTCAAATTTATTTAATCAAATATGTCTTTTTTACGTAATTTTTTTCATTTTTAGTATTTAAATTTTCCTTTATAATTTTTTAATTGATTTAAGATTTTTAAGTGTTAGTTTTGGGACATATATTTTTTATTTTCTGTTTATTGGTTTCATAGTCATTGTGTGCACAAACATATGATCAAGAATGTAAGAAAGGAGCACTGAACTGCTGCCAACTGACTGTGACCTTGAGTCTCAGCTTCTATATCTGCAAAGTGAAGATACCAGTCTGGTACAGCGCAGTTCATTCAGTGCAGTTCATTCATTCTTCCCATGAACTACGGTAAGAAATAAAATTTAAATCATAACCTAGGACTGACATACATATATTCATATACAAATATATGTGTGTATACATATAGTGTGCGCGTTCCACTTTTTGTATGTCATACCATATCCTATCATGCAATGCCAGACTCTTAAAGAAAAAGAAACAAAATTGCTGTATGCAACTTTCTAAATTGCTTTGTTACTCACAAACGGGTATTACAGTTTGTGTAATACTGATCTAGTGAATTGGACACTCAAATGCCTTCTAGGGCTAACTAGCTAAATAGATGCAAATACCTTGCCAGTTTAGCAAATCAGAGACCTGGGTCCTATCTAAAGGCATTCAAATTAAAATAAAACTTGCTAGGTCAAAAAACATATTTTCAGGTGGAATTCAGACTGTTTATATGGGCCCCTCGCCTAGACCAGAGGAAAAAAAACAAAGACAAAATACAAGCTCATTATTCTGTCAGATTGCTATAAAATGTTTTAAACAAACAGAGCATGTTCAGGCAGTGGAATAGAGACCATACTTTGAGTATCACTGGTCTAGATGGTGGCTACTTTCCAGTACCTTTCTAATCTAGAATTCTGTGGCTCTGTGACAACTTTTAGAAGTAGAAATTAGGAGACAAAGTGGCCTCACTCAGTTTTCCTGATCTGATAATCCTGTGATAGCATCTGAGAAAGGGAAACACTACAGAGGACTATGCTAGGTATTTGAATTACTCTGGAGGATGATTAAAAGGGAAGGTGAACGTTTGTACTTTCCATGTCAAGCAAAAGTGATGACACAATATCCCAGTAATTGGATCTAAAAATGAAAGCTGCTGATGAATAACCAATGAAAAATTATATTGAAAAGTTCAGTGTCACTGAAAAAATACAGCAACATTTGTAGACCTACTGAACTGTGTGTGTGTGTGTGTGTCTATGTATATGCACACAAAATTATTTTTATGACATGATTTTCTAGTTTTGGGGGCAAGATATATACCTACAAGAGAGATTCTCTGATGTACAACCATTAAGGCTCACTTTGGTGACTTGGGTAATTGTAATGGAACCATGGAGCCATTAGGCTCCAGATGGAACTTTAATCTGGCTTCTGATTGAGCCAAGTGTCCTTGTAGAGTCTCTAAGCATCTGTTTTGGAAATATATCTGACATTATTCAAAATTTGTACAAATTAAGCCACCCTTGGGTTATAATTCAATTTTTCTTTATTGAGAAATGTATTGTAAACAGTTTTTTGCAATCAAGTAAAACTAGCCTGTACCCATTATTTATTTGCCTATTAACTGGCCATTTATATTTTGTGATTAAACTCTTAATGGATTTAAGAAAGCTTATATTGTACTTCTAAAATTGTAACTTGTTTATAAAATGTGAAGTTGTTTCCTAGTTTTAAATAGCTTTTACATAGGTACTTATTTTTGAAAGACTATTTAAAAATACCTAAAATTATGGTGCTTTCACCTTTGAATAACAGAAACCCCAAAAATCTGCCTTAGGCCAGAATGAAGTTTATTTTCTTCCATAACGAAGATTCCAGAGATAGAGAAGGCTCTAGGGCTTGGTCTTCAAACACTATATGAAAAAGTTACCAGCTTGGTTTGTCTGTCTGTCTTGGTTTGTCTTTAGACGGATTTCCTTCGTGATCACAGGATAGCTGCCATTCAGTAGCTGGAGCAACAAACATCCTTTCATTCCAGCAGGGAAAGAAAGCAAGAGTTTTTTTTTTTGTCATTGGAGACTAAAAGTTATTTCAGTTTTATTGGCCTAGTTTAGATCCCATGTCCATACAGTTTTTGATGATTCTCCTATTTACAGAAACACAGAAATTAAAATTAGTGTGGGAACACGTACTGATTAAGTAGTTTTTTTAGTCCCTTTGGCTTGTTAGGTAGAAACTGGACAAATTGCTTTTCATATTGGGGGTAATAAGTATTATTGGTCCAGGTATATTGTAAGGAGATTGCATTACTAAATAAATGTTAGTGACATATTCTCAGGAAACTCCTATCTATATTATCACTACTATTTATCTCCTCCTCCAAAAAGAAGACAATATAGTTCTTTGGACTGGTCCTCAGCAGCTTGTCCTGCCATATGTATCTAAGTTAGTTAGTTTCTTTCCTTTTCTTTCCTTTTCTTTTCTTTCTTTCTTTCAATTGTAGCATAATGTATATATAGCGAAATTTTAAGTTTTAATAATTGAGGAAGAGTACTGGAAATGAAGAGTTATAAATTCATGACAGAAAGATCTTATTCTGTATTTCAGGTAGGAAAATACTGGTACATAAGAGAAAAAGTCCCTAAAGGAGTATTAGAGCAAATGTCAGTGTCAGGTTTGGATCGTCTTTCCCTAGATAATAGTGTTTGTGTGCAGATTTTCCAGGGTGTTTTTTTTTTTGTTTTGTTTTGTTTTGTTTTGTTTTTTTGTTTTTTTTGGTCAGTTTGTCCACTGTTCTTAAATTTCTTTTCCTCCTTTGTGTGTCAGAAATGCATTACTGCAAATACCATTTATTTGGATTTTGTGATAAATTGACCAGAGATAGTTTTAAACATAACTAAACAATTTGATAAGCAGCTAATAGAATAAATAAGGAATCTGTTTACCTCTCTCAGAGCTTAAAAACGAGTCAAGGCATTCTAGATGTCTTCCTCTGTCCCTATGCCTCAAAGTCTCATTGATTTTTCCCCGATGTTTATCTCTGGAATCAGTTCTCCATATTCTAGTTTGGATCCTATTTGTCTCTTATTTGGACTTCTAATCTCTGTGCCAGAATATTCATATGATATAGATTGTTCTTCATTTTGCATTCTTTTTTTTTTAAATTTGATAGAATATCCTAGCATTTTTCCAAGTGAGCGCATAGATCCTCTCATTTTATTTTTAGAGCTTTATAGTATTCCAAATTAGGGATGCATAATGTATAATGTCAAAATGTCTTTCTTGATGTTACATATCATTGTATCCTTCTTGTTAAAAATTGCTCTCTCTGGGGGAGGGGATGGGTAAAAAAGGCAATGGGGATTAAGGAGTGCACTTGTCACGAGCACAAGATAATGTATGGAATTGTTGAATCACTGTACTGTACACCTGAAACTAATATTGCACTGTGGTTAAGTAAATGGAATTAAAATTTTAAAAAAAGGTGCACTCTTTTCTCCTATAATGAGTATTCTTAGCACAGGGAACATTCACTTCTCAGGGATGGGTAAATCTGTATTATGTGTGGGCATTTTAAAACTGTAAAATTTTGATATTCCTTGGTTGAGGATTTTTCTTACAGTAAGAACTACGGCTATTTTAGATATTAGAGATGACAAAAGGTCCCTCATGGTCTGACCTTCTTGCCATCTGCAGTCTCCTCATTTTGAACAGCTTGCCTTATCCTTGGCTGAAAATCTTGTTTCTTTTTCTTTCACTCCTTTATGTTGACGTGTGGTTTTTACTCTGTTTTAGGACCCTTTCTGTCTTGTCTTGTTCTTCCTGAAGTTTTGTCCCATGATATTTTCCCTTCTCCTAGTTTGTCACACTGCTAGTGAGCTGTTATTAAGAGCACCTGTCATTTCCTTTAAGCTCAGCTTCCCTCTACCTGCTTTTGAGCTGCTTGGGGACAATGTGATAGTATCATATGCATATTTTTAGCTTATTGGTAGTGTACATAGTAGTACACATAGTAAGAAATGAAATGTCTGATTACATGAATGAGCTATAGTGGAGGAACTGTAGAAATGTACTAAGTATATTTATGTTTTTGTACGAAGTAGCTGAACTTTCAGTAGTGACAGTTGACAAATGTTTTTTGTTAATAATTTGGACTTGAGGAAGGGCTTTACTCAAGTGTATGATAATGCGGGAAAGAAGATAAGCCTTGAGAGGTAAACTTTCAAATCTTCACAGGGAGGAAGAGAGCAGATATGCAGAGTCTCTGAAGAAGCAGAATGAGTGATGGGCTCTGCAAGCCTTGGCACTGCCTGATCAATGGTACTGATGCAGCTAAGGGCCAAATATGCCACGAGGGGTGTGGATGTATTGGTCTGCTCACACTGTAAAAGGAGAGGGCCAGAGGTTGAAGCTGCTAGTACTCATCACTGCATAATATGGAAGATTTTTAATATTCGGGTTTCTGCCCCTTTATAAAGACATAAATGCAGGGGGGTGTAGATGGATACCCTAGCCTTTCTTTGCAGGTGGAATAGTGATTAAGAGAAAGACTTCAGCAGACAGGGTTGAAATTATGCCTTCGTTACTTGCTAGCTGTGCATCCTTGGACGAGTTTCTCGACCTCTTTGTGCCACAATTTATATAGCTGTAAAATGGTGGTAATAGTAGTACCTACATCATAGAGTTGTGATGATATATGTAATACTCTTACAGCAGTTTCTGTTGTAAGTACTGTGTACTGGGTGGTGGTATGTCCTGAATACCTGGGTCTTCTGTCTCTTCTTATTCTAAAAAATCTGTACTTGTTCAGGTTATCTGACTTCCTGTTTAAGTTTGTCTACAAAGAGAATGTGCTAGATATGCCATTACATGGGTGGTGATCCTGTGACACACAAATGTCCTTTGTGTCTCTGAGTCATGATTCCATTCTTGAAATTGTTTCAGAATTCACTTTCTATCCAATGTGGCTGAAGGCCAGACCTAGGGCCTATTAAATCCTTATGGTAATGACTGCCTTTCCATGACATCTTTTGAGAGCCAGCCATCCTATTGTCCCCTGACAAGTCCACATCTCATCCCAGCAGTGGTGTGGGCCCAGGTAATCAAACTGTCCACTTATTTCTGTATGTATTGTATGACCGACAGCTAATGACATATCCTGTTCATCCTTTTCTAGTGAAGAAATATATGAAAGCATATGAAATACATTCACACAAAATATGCTCATATTAAAAAAATATTTGATATGTGTTGGAATGAACTCCTTGAGTGTAGGATTTGGGTCTCTATTTCTGTTTTACTTTGTTTTGTGTTTGCAGGGCGGGTCTGAAATTGGTTCAGGCCTAAAAGATGTGTGTGCAACAGGAAAAGGAGTAATAAGAACAGGGTTTGTTTTTAAGACTGTTTAGGAAGTGGTTTTGGTTTTAAGGCAACATAATAAAACCTTTAGCTTTATTCTCTATGCCATGTTTCTCTCTATGTTCCAAGAGGGCTTCAGTGTTCATATTATTTTAGCTCACATTGTTAATTTCCTGCTGTAGAAGCCAGGGCAGAAGGCATGTTTCTTCTGAGATTTTTATTTTATTTATTTATTTTATTTTATTTTATTTTTTTTACTTCTTCTGAGATTTTTAGATCAAATTGAGAGGCACAGAGAATCTGAAAATATCCATCATTTTAAGCCAGATAGTGAATGTCCTACTTTATTGATGACCTTGAGCCTGATAACCCACCCAAAGTCCAGTCCATTGTTACTGTCATGATACAGAATTGGGCAGCTGTATCACAGGGACTGGATTCAAGGCAGCTTTTAGGGAGTGATCGTGACTGACATATTCAGTCAAATAGTCTAGTCTATAAGAGCTGAGAAAATGGCTAGCTTTTATTTGAAAGATTTATTTATTGAGAGAGAGAGAATCCCAAGAAGACTCCAGGCTGAGCGTGGAGCCCACTGTGGGGCTTGATCTCACAACTCTGAGATCAGGACCTGAGCCAAAACCAAGAGTGGGCCACTTAACTACCCAGATGCCGCTACCTTTAATTGGAATGCTCTTCCAGGGAAAGACTGTTGTGGGGATATAGGAGTACACTATTTGTGGCCTGGTAATCGTGTTTCTTTTCTGGGACTATTGAACAAAGTACCACAGACTAGGTGGCTTAAGTAATAGAAATTTATTATCTCAGGTTTCTGGAGGCTAGGTCTCTGAAACCAAGGTTGTCAGAGGATTGGTTTCTTCTGAGAGCTATGAGAGTGTGTGGTTCTTAAATCTTGATTGTTTATTTAAAATGTCTCTTTTTGGTAATTTGATTTACTGAAGATGATTTTATTAGTAATGTAGTTATATACACAATTTGGTTGCTGAAATGTTAAATATGATTAATAAAACTAAAAATGTTTACAGAATTTACATTAGTAGTTTTATTTTAAAAAATTGGTCCTTTTGGTCACTGTATTCTTTTTCAAGGGAATTATTTTTAATAGGAACATACCTCCTACATAATGGTATGACAACTAGGAGTGTTATGTCCAAACAGATTTAAGTTAATTATATATCAAAATCTCTTTAATCTTTTGTATTACAGTGTATCTAAAGAGAAGGCTACAGATTTAAAGTAAAATGAAATCTGATTAAATTATTAAACTGATTTAAGTCCTGTGTTCTGTTCATTCTGCTACAATAAATATGCCTTCTTCACTTCAGTATTAAATTTACAATGTAGCTGTAACCTATAGGAATAACAACCATGTTTTCTTTTAATATTTCCCTTGGACTTTGGGTGTTTTAACTTTGAATTTTTATGTTGAAAATGTTAGTACTAGTTAAATTTTTAATTTTTTAAATTAAATCTTGATTTCTTTTTTAAAATTTTATTTTATTTCAGTTCAGTTTGCCAACATATAGTATGACACCCAGTGTTTGTCACATCACGTTGCCCTCCTTAATGCCTGTCACCCAGTTACCTCATCCCTCTGCCTACCTCCCCTTCTGCAACCTTTTGTTTCCCAGAGTTAGGAGTCTCTCATGGTTTGTCTTCCTCTCTAATTTTTCCCCACTCAGTTTCCCACTTATCCTGGTTTGTAAGATTTAATTATTGTGACTTAACTGAAGAATTTACTCCATCCTTCCAAAATGAGTGCATTATCTGTTAAGCAGATGGCAGATCTTGTGAACTAAGTTTTGCCATTAGAATAACCCCTCTATGTCTCATTCAGTTAATTTGTTTGAACATTTTCCTAATAAGTATGTTCATGAAGTGAAGTTGGTTGGTGGACTTCTCTCTTCCCTCTCTTTATTTCTTTTTTCCTTCCTTTTATTCTTTGAAATATGTAAGACTTGCAGCAGTTACAAAACCTACAAAACCAGGGGAAGCTGGGTAAAAAGTACTTTACATAACATACTTTACACTTTACATAACCATCATAATTTCCAATAGTAAAGAAATTAACATTGGTACAGTACTATTAACTAAGTTACTGATTTTATATAGGTTTTACCAGTTTTTCCACTAATTCCTTTTTCTGTTTCAAGATCTAGCCTTGGAACCCACATTTCATTTAGTTGTCGAATCTTGTTAGTCCCTCAACAATGTGTAATAGTTCTTTACTCTTCTTTCTCTTGACCTTGACACTTATGAAGAGTACTAGTCAGTTATGTTTTAGTATATCCCTCAATTTGGGCTTGTGGGAGGTTTTCGTATGATCAGATTGAGGGTATGCGTTATTGGGAAGAATACAACAGATATGATGTTCTTTGATATGCTCAATATATGGTATCAGTGGTACATGAGGTTTTATTACTAGTAATATGGCTGCTTCATTGTTTGTTTATCTTAAATTCAGGGGAGAGTAACATAACATAAAATTAACGATTTTGAAGTAAATAATTCAGTGACATTTGGTACATTGACAGTGTTATATAACCATCACCTACCTATATCTAGTTCCAAAATGTTTTGATCACTCCAAAAGGATACCTGTACCCATTAATCAGTTACTCCCAATTTGCTCCATCCTCAAACCCTTTCCCACCCACATCTGTCTCTGTGGATTTACTTATTCTGTATAATTCATATAAATGGAATCATTCAGTAAGTATTCTTTTGTTTCTGTTTCTGGCTTCACTTAGCATAATGTTTTCAGGATTTGTCCACATTTTAGCGTTTATCAGTACCATTTTTCTTTTAATGGCTAAATAATATTTCGTTGTATGTATATACCACAGTGTGTTTATCTGTTCATCCATTGGTGGACATTTGGGCTGTTTTTGTTTCTTGGTTATTGTGAATAGTGCTGCTGTGAACATGCATTATATGTATTTGTTGAATTGCTGGATCATATGGTAGTTCCAACAAACTTTCTGGTTCAGATATTTTTAACTCTTTTGTTTTTCATTTGATTAAATAAATCTAATTTTTTTATAGAATAATATGGTAACACAAAATCCAAAGCAAAAGTACTTCATAGATTTTATATATACATCAGTTTTAAAACCCGAGAGTATTTGTCATTCTGATTAAGCTATATATTTCTGGATTTGATTGTTGATGGAATTTATCTGTTTTTCCCATTTAAAATGATAATAAGATATGCTGCTAGAGTCCGTGAATTTGTTGTATGCTTTGTATTATCAGTTGATGTTGTATTGATTTGTCCTTATTTTGGACAGTTTATTTCCCACCATAGAAGAATTTCACTTAAAAAAAAAAAAAGAATTTCACTAGTTTAAGGAAACATCTATAATAAATACTTGAAGAACAGCTTAAGGAGCCTTTTTATACTTTTAAATATTTTCTCATTGCACATTTGAGATTTTTTTAATGTAGTTTTGAACCTTTTTTGTAATTCATTTTCATTTTCTTATGATAAACATAGTGTAGTATTGATTTTTAAAAATGCTTTAGGGGCACCTGGGTGGTTCAGTGGTTCAGCATCTTTGATTCAGGTTGTGATCCTGGGGTCCTGGGATTGAGTCTCGCATCAGGCTCCCTACAGGGAGCCTGCTTCTCCCTCTGCCTATGTCTCTGTCTCTCTGTGTCTCTCATGAATAAATAAATAAAATCTTTAAAAAATAATAAAATAAAAATGCTTTATACTTTTCCATATAGCAGATAGAGAAAGGGTTGATAATTCTACTACAAATCTGTTAATAAAATGGCAAATGAGAAAGAAAGTCCTTTATTGGAGAATAGATCAGATCCATAAAGACTGTTCTTTAGACCAGTTTTACTTAATCTTGAGTGAGAACCTGGTGTATAGTCTCTGAACATATTTCCACCAAATAAGAGTTGGTTGTTCTTCATTGGGTTAAGATAAAATCTTTGTTCTCCAGGTCCTCTTGTTCCAAAAAGACCACTCTTTTATGCTGAAACTCTGTTGACCCAGGAAATCTGCCTTTACCCTTCAAATAAGTTCTGGCGGACCTGAAGCTTTCAGACAGAGTCAAAGGGACCTTGAACTTCTGGTTTTGGTAAGAGTTTTAACTCTGGCATTTTTGGCCTGCTTGGGCGTTAAAAAACTCTAGAATAAAACTCATGGTCTACTCCTGATTCAACAAAAGACATCTGATATTGACGCTAATCCTGTTAGCCTACTGGTCTTTATTGAGGTGAAGAGGGTAATTATGGAATTTTTGTGGAAAAAGTAAATTAATGGACATAGTATTTGAAAACAACTTGAAGCCACATAAACTTTTTGTTTTGTTACTAAGTCTCAAAAATCATTACTAGGAGCACCTAGACTTATAGGTCTGGTGATATAACTTATGGTAGAGAGATACCTGTGAAGGATAAATGGTAGCATGTGTCTCTTGGACTAATGTCGTGCCATTTCTAGTATATAGGCTAGGGGAACCAGATTATTTGACTTCTTAATACCTTTGTTCCTTTGTTCATTTTTTTCTCTCTTCACCTTCACTTCTGGGTCCTCTGATAGTTGTCTAATGGTTTGTGGTGTTATTTGTTGTGAAACTCTGCCTCAAGCTATTGCTGAGATTTGGGCAGCTGGGTGATTGGCAGTTAAACATTGGACTCCACATTCAGGACTTGGATTGTCTGTATTCTCAGATGCTCATTGATGATAAAGCCATATATTGTAAACATCTTCTTTTCTGTTTTTGGAAACTCATTCTTTTTTGATTTGGGAATGGACTAATTATTTGAGTGTTTAATTTTTAAATAAAAATATTCCTGAATATTTAAAGATTCTTTAGGTATAGCTGGGTAACTATACTTAGTAATACTGTATTGTGTATTTGAAAGTTGTTAAGAGAGTAGATCTTAAAAGTTTTCCTCATAAGAAAAAATTGTAACTGTATGATGATGGATATTAGCTAGGCTTAGTCAGATAATCATTTTGTAATATATACAAATATTGAATCATTATGTTCTACACCTGAAAGTAATAAAGTATTATATGTCAATTATATTTCAATAAAAAGACTAAAAAATATTTTTCAATTCAAATCCGAGAGTTCACTTTTAAGAATAATTGAACTTCAACTAATTTTTGAAAAAGGGGATATAAAAAGTTCTTGATTTTTTTTTTTTAATTACCAAGGAAAAGTATATGCAGTGATCCTAATAATAGTAATGTTGCCATGTTGTTGTTTGTTAGCAAGTGATTGAATTGATCTGATAGTATTAGGAGTACTCTAATAAAATGAATTAATTTTCATGTGTGAACACAGTATAAAATCTGAATGCTTGTTTCTTTAGTTAAAAGATGGAATTACCTTCTATAATGAAGTTTAAATGCTCAGAGATGCCATACCCAAAGTCACCATTTTAACATTCACCACTTTGCACATTAAGCCACCATCTAAGACTTTAGACTTACATCAGTGGGTAGCATGCATTAAAGATGATCCCTTTGTATAAAGGGAATAAAATTCCTTCAGCAACTTTAAACCAGGTGAAAAGAAGAGAGTGCTTCCATAAATACAGAGCTACTGTGTGAAAGCCTTGCTTTGGAGTCATGGAACTAAATTCAAAAGTGTGACATACTGTTTTCTTTCTTTTAAGGATATCTATTTGGCTTGTCTAGAATGTTCTCTCCTCTTCTCTCTTTCTTGTGTATTTTTCCTTATGAGTAGGAGAGAAGAAGTAAAAATCAGTTTTACCTACTTGAAATTATGGTGTTGTTATATTACTTTTAAAATTAAGCTGATAAATTTAAAAGATGGCTTATTTAATCATATGCATATATTCATCGTAATTATCAGAATCCAGCCATTTCTTCTTTTTTGGGGGGTAGGGGAGGGGGGCTGGGCAGCAAAGCAAAGTTTATTGAGTGATAGTAAAGGAAAGTTTATTTAGTGAAACTACATAGCTCCCAAAGAGGAAGGGGACCCAAGAAGGTTGCCCTGAATCTAGCCATGTCTACCATCTCTGATGCATTCCAAGCCACCACTCCGTCTCATCTGGAACTCCTAGGAGCGTCTTAACTGATGCCTTTTTATACTATACTCCTCCCCAACAAGTTTGTTCTCTACATAAAACCAAAGTGATTCTTTTATAATGAATCAGGTTACTCAAAAATTCCACTTTTTTGCTCATTGATTTCTAAAATCTTACAATGAGCTTTGTTCAAGGCCATATACAGTTTGACTTTCTAAAACCTCATCTGTTCTCATTCTCTTCCTTTCCCCTATTGCAGTCACAGTGGCCTCAGTGATGTTCCTTAAACACTGTAGGTCTGCCCCACATAGGGTCTTTGCTGTTGCTCTTCCTTTTTTGGGGGAGGGGGCGGGGGGAACCCTTCCCTTAGGTGTCCATAAGGCTTATTATTTCCTCAATTCCTTCAGATCTCTTCTTAAATATCACCTTGTTAGGTCTTCTCTGAGTACATTATCTAAAATAATCTTGCTCTTTTCTCTACTTCCAGCCTCTCTTATTTCCTTTACCTTGCTTTACATATCTCTGAAACACTTAGGAAGCAGGCCTCAGTAATTGAGTGTGAGCAAGAATGGTACAAAATAATTGCCATGGCCAGCTGCATGTGTGGGGATGTAGTATTCAGAGATCAGGCACAGGTTTGGTGGTACAGGGTTTAGATAACTGGGTTCAAATTGTTTCTGGGTTGTTGAGTTACTTTCTCAGGGCTTTAGTAACACAATCCCGAAAACAGGAGGCTTAAAACCGTAGAAATTTATTGCCACAGTTCTAGAGGCTCAAAGTCCAAACTCAAGAAGTTGGCAGACCGTGCTCTCTCAGACTGCTCTAGAGGGGAGTTCTTTCTTGTGTCTTTTGGCTTCTGGTGTTTGCCAGCAGTCTTCGGTGTTCTTTGTCTTATAGATACATCATTCCCATTAGATGGCCATGTTTCCTCTGTGTGTCTTCAGGTAATCTTCCCTCTCTGAGTGTCTGTTTCTGTGTCCAAATCTCCAGTTTTTATAAAGACACCAGTCATATTGAATTAGGACCTACCTTAATGACCTCGTTTTTTTTTTTTTTTTTTAATTTTTATTTATTTATGATAGTCACAGAGAGAAAGAGAGAGAGAGAGAGAGGCAGAGACACAGGCAGAGGGAGAAGCAGGCTCCATGCACCGGGAGCCCGATGTGGGATTCGATCCCGGGTCTCCAGGATCAAGCCCTGGGCCAAAGGCAGGCGCCAAACCGCTGCACCACCCAGGGATCCCAATGACCTCGTTTTAACTTGATTTCCTCTATCAAGACCCTATTTCCAAGAAAGGTCACATGCTGTGCTGTGAGATTTAGGACTTCAACATATCTTTCATTGATGAGAGAATTTCACTGAAAAATTAATAAATAACTTGATGAATTAATATAGGGTAGGAGGTCAGGAAAGACACAGCAAAGGTAAATCTTGAGTTTCCCTGCTTACCTGAGAGAATGCTGGTACCATTGGAAGACAGTTTCCAAGCAAGGTGAGAGTGGAGGGAAATGAATTTTGTTGTAAACCTGCTGATTTGGAATTGTATGCAATAGCTTTGTTCATGATAGTCAGAATTCAGGGGAGAGATTTGCATCTGGATAATTTGTTATGAGATAGTTCTCTGAGGGAGAGAAGATGGAGGAGAGCTAAGTCTAAAAAGGAAGCTAAAGAGAAAAGGTTACTTTGTTGAAGTGGATGCCTTCATCCATTATAGAAAAAAAGTGTCTTATGAGGGGATTTATCCCTTTACTCCAAATGTCAGTTCTAGTAATGTCTGGATAGTGGATTTACTAGCTGAAGTGGCCGCTGCATGAACAGAAGTAGAGTTACCAGTTCCTGACAGCTGCGAGTCAGCCTCTGGGCATCTTGCTAAATTTTCAAATATAATTATACAGTAGACTTCCTTTAACAAATTCCGTGTTCTCAGCTATAATTATAACTGCTTTTCTTGCCTGTAGCCTGTTCTTTGTCTTACTATTGCCCTCCTTATCTCCCCCTGCTGGTTAGAATTATCCTCTGGTCATTTGGGATCTGATAAAAGATGAAGTGGTTTACTGCAGTTTTCTTTCTCCTAAGCATAGATTTACCAGTGCTAGCCAATTTCCTTTCTCCACTCCAGTCTAAAATACATTTCCAGTAATACAAAGTAGTGTTTTAAAGCATAAACTAGCAATATCCTATATTAAAGTAATTTTTATTTTGAAATAATATGGAAATAGAAATTTAGGTACCTTGTAAGCTCTCTATGCAACTGTCAGAAAATGACCACCATGACTTATCCAGTACTCCTAGCAATAGTCAAGAGACTTTCAAATAAAATCTTGCTCATGGCCATGCTTTAGACCAAGGTTTGTTTTGTTTTGTTTTGTTTTGTTTTGTTTTGTTTGTTTTTAATATATTAAGGCTTGCAACCAGAAATGAAGTCAACATAAATCCTACAACTATGATCCTGCAATAGTTTCCAGGACTCATCATGGCAGTAATTTGTAAGTTTAGAAATATGAGTGGGATTTCCTGTTTTCTCATCTATTTTTATCACCTAGATATCCATTATGAAAATAAATCACTTTAAAAAATGACTTGATATCCTTTACAAATATATTGTAGTTTTGGGGTGATAAACTTCAAGAATGTTATTTCCATGTCATTTAGATTATATTCTAAGTCATTTTAATGTCTTTTCTTAAGAAATAACTAAAACGAATGGATTTCTGAATGTGCAGAGGAAGAGGTATGCTTGAACTCTTAGCCTGCAATGGATGTAATCCAGAAGGAATTATGGACCATTGTTATGTATTGTTCATCACCGAGTTATTTACTAAAAAACACTTAGAGTATTTGCTATATGCCACTGTGTTAATTTTAAGTTTACTAGGGTTTTCGTTTGAAGAATTCGATTTAAAGGGGTATGCTTATAATGGTCGAATATACTTGGTAATACACAGTAGTGTATTCAGTTGCCTATTAAAATAATTCTGTGTATAATAGGGTCTTTAGATTTAAAAAGTAGAACTTCTCTTACACAATAATTGGTTGACATTTTTTTACCTCAATGTAAGATTGCAGTATTTGATGAACAAACAAGAAGAATAAAGTTTTGGTAAATAAGGCATTTTTTTTTTAATATTTAGAAATAAGCTTGAAGCCTTTTAGCATTAGATTGATGGGTTTTCCTTTTGTGAAAGATAAGTGAATAAGGTTATATTTCATGTTTGCAGATCCTAATCCTGTCATAGAAATAAAAGAGTCTTGAAAGGTGGTGCTTTGAAATTCACCATTCTAAGAAATCTCTCCTTACCACTGTAATTTTATGCTCATGTGGTGAGATTTCAGGTTGAGGAATGAGATTAGATTTTCAGGGGCAGAATATTTGCTGTCCTCATTGTTTTGGTTCTGAAGGAATGCTTACCCCTTAGCCTCAAATGTGCTGTGGTATTAGCTACTTTAAAATAGATTGCTCAAGACTCTTTATTTGGAAAACCTTAAATATGCATCATGATGCATTACTTGCAATAAAAAATGAGGCTACAATTATATAAAACAAAACACTACAGCTGCTGACAGATGTCATTAACAACTTACTCAGATACAGATCCTTCAAAGAGGAACTGCTAGACATCTAATTTGGGGAGTTAAGGTCATTATAGCTCAAGATGAAATACTGTTGTCCATTATACTTACTGTTTTTGGTTTGGGTTTTTTGTTTTTGTTTTTGATGGTTTATTGAGACCTTGGTATTTGATATAAACAACTGTCTTCTGAATTATAATTAATAAACATGGAAGGACTCCAGGTAATAGCAAACTACCATGAAGCAAGCAGCATAATAGTAGTTTTTGTAGGCAGGATATAGATCTATATATAGATATAGATGCATTCATTGATAGCAATGAATGTCAAAAAAAAAGGGTGCAAGTTTGAGGAGAAACAATATTTGCATAATCTAAAAGTATTTCTCCAAGATGTTCAATAATCGCAAAGGGAAAAATAGTAACTTTGCAGTGGAGAAAGCTGGCACACACCAAGTGATCTAGGCTGGCATCACCAATAAGAAGACATGCTAATATCTGATAAGAGGGCACAGCATTGTTTTATATAATATTATTGCCAAAAATGTACATAACCTCAGTCTAATCCTAGAAAAAACATTAGACAAACCCACATTGAGGCATGTTTTAAAAAATAATCAGTATTTTTCAAAAGTATCATTGTTACGAAAGATAAGGAATTATCACAGATTGTTGAAGACTATGTGATAGGATCTTGGATAGGATCCTGGAATAGAAAAAAGTTGGGAAAAACAAAATAGAAGAAAGAAAAGAGCATTAGTGGACAGCTGGAAAACTTTTGAGTAATTTAGTATAGAACCGATGTTAATTTTATGTTTTAATATCGTACTGTAGTTATGGATGTTAACGTTGGGGGAACCCATGTTAACAGTATGTGGGAACTCTACTGTTCTTACAAGCATAAAATTCTATAAGCATAAAATTATTTCAGAGTAAAACATTTTAAACCCATTCTTCTGGAAGTCTGCTGTAGTGCTCTCTGCATATCCTGTGAAGCTGTAAAGGTGCTCCTGTCTTTGGTTTTGTTTTGTCTTTAAGTGAACTCTACACCCAATATGGGGCTTGAACTCATGACCCTGAGATCATGAGTCACATACTCTACCAGCTGAGCCAGCCAGGTGCCCTGTGAAGTGTCTTTGGTTTTAAAAATAAGTATCTTGGATAAAAATCAGGGTGGACTCTTGTAACAAACTGGGCTCAGTACTATGTTGCTGACCATCATTTGTCATCTCATTTCCTGTAATTTTTAATAACAATTGTAGAGATACTCAGGTTGTATAAATTGTATGAGGATGTTAATTGGTTTCTGCTATAGTCATTGGACTAGTAGTATATGAGAGAATCTGAAGATTAGAAGTATGTGATATCCAAAAGTGACATTGAAAATGATCCCAGGGGCACTTGGGTGGCTCGGTGGTTGAGCATCTGCCTTTGGCTTAGGTTGTGATCCCTGGAATCGAGTCCTGGGATCACATTCCTGGGCCATGTTTCCTGGGATAGAGTCCTATATCAGACTCTCCATATGGAGCCTGCTTCTCCCTCTGCCTATGTCTCTCTCTATGTGTCTCTCATGAATAAATAAATAAAATCTTAAAAAAAAATAGTGATCCTGGAATCCCAGGATGGAGCCCACATCAGGCTTCCTGCTCAGCAGGGAGTCTGCTTCTCCATCTCCCTTTACCCCTTCCCCTGCTCGTGCTCTCGTGCGTGCGTGCGCGTGCTCTCTCTCTCTCTCAAATAAATAAATAAACAAACAAACATTTATTAAGATTTTATTTATTTATTCATGAGAGACACACACACACAGAGGCAGAGACACAGACAGAGGGAGAAGCAGGCAGGCTCCATGCAGGGAGCCCGATGTTGGACTCGATCCCTGGACTCCAGGATCACACCTTGGCCTGAAGGCAGGAGCTAAACTGCTGAGCCACCCAGGGATTCCCATGAATAAATCTTTTTAAAAAGTGAACAAATAGGTATCTGGGGGAGATGTTCATAATGATTTTACAATAATAATAATAATAAAATAATAATAATAATAATTGTCATGTTTCCAAGATATAAAATAAAAGTTTATAGTGTTCTAAAAGTTTGTCCTTTTTTATACAAACCATACTTTAGATGGGTTTCAGCTATGAAGTTAGAACTCTATGGGAGGAAGTGGACTATGGAATTAATTTTCTGTTTTATTTTGTTAAGTACATAGCAAGTCACCTGTCATCCATTTGACATTAGAGTCACATAATAGTCTTTCTAAATAAAAATTTATAATACCACCATCTATATATGGAAAACCACTAGTTACACAGAGAAGTTTTATGCCTACTGTTGGCAGATAGCACTACCAAACTAAACTTATTGAGGTCAGGGACTCTGTTACTTTTAAAAAGTTTTTTCCATGTGGAATAGTGCCTGGCTATAAATAAATATTGAATGAATGAATGAATGAATACTGAAAATTATGTAAGGTAGAGTTTCATAATAACTGTAAAATTCACATGTCTATAGTAATGCAGCTTTAGGGTTGAACATTTAGAATCCATGCCATCAAAATGTCAATTTTTTTGAGAATTAACTCTTTTCTACAAATCTGTACTTGCTATTAAGGGCATCTCCTATTTAATATTTGGCAGTTTACTGATGCTCTGAACATTTCCATACCTGGGTTTGTTTCTTTGTATTTCAGTGGACTCTGGTGATGGCAGGGCACACATAGCCTCCAGAAAGTTCCATGGAGGGTTGATAATTGTTGAGAAGTTGAAATTAGGGAGTAGAGAGTGAAGAATTCTGTTTCTGGGATATAATTGTTAGCAATCTTGTAAAATGTACTCTAACCAGAAAATATTTCCAAAATATAGTTATGAGTATTATGTACCTCAGAAGGAGAATTTAATGGTATGCCAGTGTGTGTCGTTAGTCAACTTTAAAAACCCCTTTGGAGTAATGCATATGAATATATTTACTGAAATACGTGTACTGAAATTACTAGCTTCTGCTTTGTTAAAAAACTGCTCATTTTACCTTGTTAAAATAGTTTGTTTATACATACCTCATCAAACTTTTTTGATACAAAGGTATATTTTTAAGATGTCATGTTTTTGCTGGCTTAATAATTGATTCCTCTTCTCCCTGTCATGGTATGTTATGTTCCTCCTAGTCAGTGCTTCTTTTCAAAATCATTTGTAGAAGGTAATGAATCTGATTTAAAAAGTAGATTTGGTTAGCCTATTTTAAACTCTATGGGGATGTAGCCATGCACACTTGAGTGGAGGGATAAGGAAAGGTTAATTTTTTCCACACTTAAGAATTACTGGATGTCCATAGGAAACTAAAATTGCTTAAAGTCTCATTTAATCTTTTGCATTGTGTCTAAAGTAACCATTAATACTGAGTGGAAGAAAGTATTTGTCATTTTAATTTATTTTCAGTGAGGAATATAGGCTTTATTTAAAATATGTGATTTTAATGTTACAGTTCATTTTGGTTTAAAATATAGGGCAGATTGGAAAGTTGGTGGTGGGGGGGGTGGTTCGGGTCCTGTGTCTGCCAGATACTGTCTTTGTGATCTTGAACAAGTCAGTATGTCTTTCTGAGTATCTTTTTTCTCATCTATAAAATCTTGAAATTAAGAATAACTCTCTACCTTACGGGGTTTGTGAGGATTACATCAACTAAACATGATAATATATATGATTATATCTAGCACCAGGACAGGTTGCCTAACTTTATTTCAAATCTACTGTGAACAGTTGCCTCCTAGAAATATGCTAAGCACTGTTCCTAGAACACAGTGGTCATGCTCAGTTAATTGCTGTAATTTTCTGATGAGAGAATGCCCATGAAAGGGTGTTGTGAGTTTGTAGTATTGGAAAAATATGAATATAAAAAAATTTAGATGTTAAAACATGGTTAACCAAATTAATGCAGTTTTATAGGATTTTTATATAACAAACCTAAAACCTATACAAACTAATTCATTGAGGTCTTACTCACTAATTAATAATACCTAATTTTGGACCAATAAAAAAAGTAATACTATATAATACTATTTACAAGCAACAGATTTTGGGCTATTTCAAATCATTTCTTTTTATTCTTCTTTTGCTGGGGGAAAAAAGTCATTAGTCTGCATTTATAATCAGGACTAGCTTCCTGTAAAATTATTTATTTTAACTTTTTATTTATAGATTTTGAAATTTACAATTCTAAATACAGCAATAGTAAGGCACTGCATTTTTGCAGGAAACAAAAAGCACAATTAACATAAAGTCAGAGCCAGCCACAAATAAAATATTCCAGCAAACTGTGTAAGGAAAAAAAATGCTCTGGGAAGCAGATGCCAAGAAATATTGCAAAGGTGGCCTTATTACATTGGAAGGAAAAGAATACAGAAGGATTGGTAGTAATAGTAGTAGGAAAAGGAGGGAGGGAGAGAAGGGGAGGAACGGGTAAGGAATGTAGGTAACAAATAATAAGTGAATGAGCATTAAGTACTAGATACAGTTCTAAGCATTTTATGCAGATTATCTCATTTAATCTTCCCAACTACTTTAGGAGTTACATCCCTGCTTTACAGATGACATTGCTGAGGCTCAGAGAATGTTAAGTAATTTCCCCTAAAACCTTATAGCTAGGATTCAAACCCAGGCTTTTTGGCCCTGGAAGTAATGTTCTTAAACACAGTGCATACTGCATAACCACCATCAACACAAAATGTAGATGATGCACAAAATGTAGTTTGTGTGTTTTTGTGGATAATTTTTTTTTTTTTTTAATTTAAGAAAGAGCACAGTGGGAAGGGGCAGAGGGAGAGGGAGAGAGAAAGTCCCAAGCAGAGTCTACGCTGAGCATGGAGCCTGATGGTGGGACTTGATCTCAAGACTGTAAGATCAGGACCTGGGTGGAAACCAGGAGTCAGATGCTCAACGGACTGCACCACCCAGGCACCCCTGTGGATAATTTTTTAATAGTATCATTGGATTCCCTTGGACTGGAGGTATTGATTTGTCCCTTTAAAAAAGTAATTGGTTACTTGATAGGACCCTTGTTCTCAAAAATATTAACCCACTTGAAAATACGTCAGTGGTAAGACCTTAACTGTCTTCCTAGATGGATTTTTTAAAACATTCCTTCATGGTGGCATAAAGCATATTAATACATAGGATAATTTCATTTGCATACTTTTTAAAAAAAGATTTTATTTATTTGTTTGAGCAAGAGAGAGCAGAAGCAGGGGGAGCTGCAGAGGGAGAGGAAGAAGCAGGCTGTCCACTAAGCAGGGAGCCTTAATGTGGGGCAAATCCCAGGACCCCGAGATCACGACCTGAGTGAAGGCAGATGTATAACCTGCTGAGCCATCCAGGTGTACCTCTCATTTACATACTCTTAATAATTGTTAAGTAATAGATGGAAGCATAGGAATGGTAAAATATAGTGTGGGATTGTATCGCTTACTCAGGGATTGTGTGTGGATTTTTGTACTTCTGGAAGACTACCCTGCAGCTTCTGTGAGTTTTTCATTTCTTTAAAAGAATTTCATGTAGTGGGTATCTGAGTGGCTTAGACAGTTAAACATCTGCCTTGGGCTCAGGTTGTGATCTCAGGGTCTTGAGATTGAGCCCCGCATCAGGCTCCTTGCTCAGCTGGGAGACCACTTCTGCCTGCCGCTTCTCCTGCTTATGCTCTCTCTCTCTGTCGAAATAAATAAATAAAATCTTAAAAAAAAAAAAAAAAAAAAAAAGAATCTCACATAGTAAGTAGGGGCTTAATATGTAATTGATTACATTATTGTAGGCATAGAAATAATGAAACTCCCATAGTTCTTTGAGAAAAAAAATATCAAAATATTTCCTTTATGTTTTACAAAAGCACAATGAATATTTGCTTTAAAGAGAAACATCATTTTTAACTTGGACCGTGGTGGAATCAAATGAACAATAGCTTTTAATGGCTAACACCTGTTCTTTTTTTAATTGTAAAAATCCTTAAAAAGGTATTGTGACTTAATTATTTTATTTTTAGACATTTTCTTTCGTCTTCAAATTTTTATAGTTCTCTTTCTCACAGCATTGTCCTGTTCAGCCCTAAGATCTAAATTTTACATTCGCCAAATTTTAAAAGAAGTTCATTAAGAGGAAATTTTGGATAGAATGTTTTGGCAGATCTGAGATTCCCTACCAAAATTTAAAAAGATCCTTGAGGAAATTTGTAATTATTTTCCTTAATTCAGTTAACTAATTCTGACATTTTCTCTTAAATCAATTTTTAAAAAATGATAAATTATCTACCTTAACTACACCAAATGGTGCCTGATTTAGTAAGAAAGTTCTAATTGTATAAGGTCCAAGGGAGTCAGGAGATATACTTGTAGAAATGTGGGATTTGGCATTTATGTTATTGTATGGATTCAGCAATCCCCCATACTTCTGTACCTTATATCCCCTGTATTATACGTCTCTGAGCTACCTCACCTTGGTCAAGTAGAGGGCTGTTTATATAACTTTGTTCTCAGTAGAGGGTGGAGTTGACTAAAGCAGGGATAATAGTTACTTACGTAGCTTCAGTGTATCCTCTTTGCTGTGCTTATTGCAGACATCAGCTCATGGCATACTTCCTTGCTTAGCCATAAAGCAGTTTCATAGTTTTCTCAGTTTCAGTGAGCTCTTACTGTCTTACAGAGTTTCCATGTGAGGAAACTTACCTGCTGTTGGTGGAATAGAGTTTAGGATGATTATCAAAAGTTCTGTATGGGGGATCCCTGGGTGGCTCAGCAGTTTCGCGCCTGCCTTTGGCCCAAGGCGCGACCCTGGAGTCCCGGGATCGAGTCCCGCGTCAGGCTCCCTGCATGGAGCCTGCTTCTCCCTCTGCCTGTGTCTCTGCGCCTCTCTCTCTCTTTCTCTCTCTCTATCATAAATAAATAAAAATAAAATTAAGAAAAAAAAAGTTCTGTATGTACCTTTTTTTTTTCATGTTTAACAGTTCAGTAGCCTTTTAAGTGTAAAGACACTTGAATTTAGCACAACAAAGTTGATCCCCATGTCCCCCAATACATTTTTAATGAAATATTCTATCAGGAAACCTTTTTTAGATACTATTACAGTTCATTTTTGGAGAAATCTCCTCGGATAAATATATACTGAAGTTATCTTTGGAAAGGGATTAGGAATAGGTTGTGTCTTGCAATCTAAATCCAATGCATTGATAAGGTTGATGTATTAGTTTGGATTCTCTAGAGAAACATAATCAGTAAAGAGTGTATATTGGGGGGTGATGAGGAGAGGGAGATTTTAAGGAATTGG
Source organism: Canis aureus (assembly GCF_053574225.1). Lineage (NCBI taxonomy): Eukaryota > Metazoa > Chordata > Mammalia > Carnivora > Canidae > Canis > Canis aureus. Next base: position 27,372,209 of record NC_135632.1, on the reverse strand, counting down.
GCTTATGTGATTGTAGAGGCTAGCAAGTCCAAAATCTGCAGGGTAGACCAGTAGGCAAGAGCTGGTATTGCTGTTTAAATCCAAAGGCTCTCTGCTGGCAGAATTACCTCTTCTTCTGCAGGGAGAATCAGTTCTTTTTTATTTTTATTTTTTATTTTTTATTTTTTATTTTAAATTAAGGCTTTTACTTGATGAGAGCTACCCATATATTAAGGGGGGTAATCTGCTACATTCAAAGTCTGTTGATTTAAATGTTAATCTCATCTAAAAAGTACACAGAAACATCTAGAATGAATGTGACCTAGCCAAGTTGACACATAAAGTTAACGGTCAAAATTGAGAAAAGACTGATTCATTCATGATCACGGAGTACCTATTATGAGCCAGGTTCTATACTTGATGTTGGAGGATCTCAGCAGATTTAAAAAGAAAAAAATTGAGCAGATGATTTTTTTTCTTTTCAACTAATTTCAGATATTTGTAATTAGTCATGCTAATACTAAGTCCAAAAAAAAAAAACTTCTTAAAAAATATGTTATGGGGGAGATACAGTCCATGCTTAGTCAGCCAATAATTTAAGGATTAGAGTAAGAATTTTGGAATGGAGCACTGGTCTTCATCCTGGCTACATATTTGAAATGTATTAATGACTGGATCCCACTCTAGACTGATTTAATCAGGATTGCTGTGGCTGAGGTCTGGACATCAGTGTTTCCTAAAGCATTTCTGGGTGATTCTAAGGTATAGCTAAGGGTAGAGAAACACTATACAATGCAGTTATTAACTCTTAATCTTTCTACATAAAAGGATATATTTCTCTGCATTTCAAAACCCAGATGAATCATAGTATTAAATATCTGGTCTCTTAGAGAAAGGAACTTGTTCTGAAGACCTGTAATTTCTCTTCTTTAGCTCTGATCTCTTCTCTATCTCATTTCCACAAAGCTAATGTCTTCCTGTCTTTTGAGGACATTTCCTCTTCCTTAAAGTTTTTCCTGCATGTAGCAGTTAATGATAATAATAATAAAAATAATAATAATTAATAATATATATATATATTTAAGATTTTATTTATTTATTCATGAGAGACACACACAGAGAGGCAGAGACATAGGCAGAGGGAGAAGCAGGCTCCTCATGGGAAGCCTAATGTAGGACTCAATCCCAGGATCCTGGGATCACAACCTGAGCTGAAGGCAGGTGCTCAGTGGTTGAGCCACCCAGGTGCCCCATCATATATTCTTTTTACATATTATTTGTTTGCCACTAAATAAATTTAGTTCTACAATGATGATATGATACTGTATAATAATCTTTTAGTAGTGATATAACACTTTCTCTAGTGTGGTTTACCATTCATCTCATTTATTCTTTTATTTTTAAAAGATTTATGTATTTATTTGAGAGAGAGAGAGCACACAAGACAGTACCATGCAGTCGGTAGGGGAAAAAGGAGAGGGAGAGAGAGTCTTCAGCAGACTCTGCACTGAGCACAGAGCTCACTACTGGGCTTAGTCTCACGACCCTGAGATCACAACCTGAGCTGAAACCAAGAGTCAAATGCTTAATCCACTGCACCACCCAGGTACACTGACCATCCATCTCATTTAATCCAACAACAGTCCTGAGACCAGGAAGGAATTAACGAGTACTTATCCTACATTCCAGAAGTGAAGCTTTAAGCTTCACTTGATTGTCTATATAATACTCAACAACAATCCTGTCATATAACTATTACTGCCTCACTTCACACATGAGGAAACTAAAGTTTGGAGGAAACGGTTTAGTAAATTTCCTAGTCTTGTCATTTATAAACACCAGAACTAGACCTCAAAACCAAGTCCTCTGACTTAAAGTCCTGGACCCTTTCTTCTGTATTTATAGACTTTTCTCCTAAGCTTTCATGATATACAGGAGCCTTGTTTTATGCATTGGTGTATGTCATATGAACTTATGCATAGAAGTTGCTTAATCAGTATTGATTTATTTATAATGTAACTTTATAGATCTGATTGATTGTGGTTATAATTTTCATTTCAAAGACTTCTGGCTCCATTAACTCTATATGAATGTTTGTTTCTATATTGTTTATCTACCCTTGGATTCCTTTATGTTCTAATTTAAAAATTATTGTGAAACATTTCAAACTTGGTAAAAGTGCAGACAGTAATGGAATAGACATGCGTATGCACACCTTGCTTTGATCTCTCACTTTTTAAGAAATAAGGTTGTTAACAGATATTACTAAAGTTCCATCCCTGGTCCCTTTGTACTACCTCTTTCTAAAGAAGCAGCTATTTATTCTGAGTTGGGTATAAGTATATGCACCTATATACTGCTCTTCCAAGTAACATATTGTTCATTAAATTTTAGATCAGTGGAACTATTATATACATATCCCTTTTTAAAAAATAAGCTTGAGCCATATTTAACATATCATATAATTCACCTTTTTGAATGTACAGTTCATTGAGATTTTTGTAAACTTACCAGGTTCAGTTATCATCAGTCAGGTGTAGAACATTGTCATCACTTGAATATAATCTCTCTTGCACATTAACTGTTAATCCTCATTCCCTCTGCTGTAGGCAACCATTAAATCTGTTTTCTGCCTCCATAGCTTAGCATTTCTGAATATTTCATGTAAATGAAATAATATATTTGGTCTCTTGTATCTGACTTTTTTCAGTGTGCATGTTTTGGAGGTATGTCTACTTTATAGCATGTATCTATAGCTCATTTCTTTTTATTGGTGAATATTATCATTATGTTTTGGCAGTACATTTATTGTCAGTCCATTCCATGAATATTTACCTTCTTTTCAGTTTTTGACTATTATGACTAGATCAGCTAAGAACATTTATATTCAAGTCTTTGTATGGCTATGTGTTTTCATTTCCCTTGAGTGGATACCTAAGAAGAGAATTGCTGAATCATATGATATGTTTATTTTTAACTTTTTAAGAAACTGCTAAACTATTTCCATAGTGGTTGTAGTATTATATACTCTCATCAATGAGGTATTAGCTTTCCTATTTCTCTGCATCTTCACCATTCTTCTTTTTTATTATACATATCCTTTATAACTTAAATTTTTCTCTTAGTGTTTTGTGTTTGAGATTTATCCTTGTTGATACACGCAGCTATTATGTATTCCTTTTCACTGCTTTATGGTATGTCATTGAATGAACTTAAGTAAAATTTCAACCATGATATTGAAAAATGGTTTTCTAAAATTTGACTGTAAAATGTAGTGTTGTACTATTGTGAGGTTATTGAAAAATCAGTGTTTTTAGTCCTCTATATTGTCATACAAAGTACAATGGTAAGGATTTTGAAACTTATACTGAATATCACTAATTGAATAGTGATCCGAGAAATTCTCAGATGGTCAGAAGGCAACCATTTCCCAAGTGAGTCCATTCCACAGAAAACAAGAATTTTAGTTTTATTTGAGAAATGGGCAGAAAATGACCTCTGTTATGGGAAAATATGTTCATTGAGTTTTATCATGGGAAATAATTACTGTAGAGGTTTACTGACACAATTTGCTCATTCTGTTGATGAAAATTTAGGCTGCTTGAAATTTTCACTGTTAACAAACTCTTAACAGACATACATTTATATACCAGTTGTCTTGTAAATGTGTATACTTCCTCCAGGGAGTGACATTTCACATATTCAACCTTACTAGATATTGTCAAATTGTTCTCCAGACTGTCCCCCCTCAACTCCGACCTTGCCCTCAATTTAGCTTTTCTCCCTTAGTAATGTAGTATGCACATAGACACGTAGGAAAGATTAGGAATAGGTCTAATGATGGAAGAAAAAGATGAATAAGTTTGATGCTAATAAGTATTAAAAGAAGTTATATGTATACACATATCATTATATAATTGTGTGTGTGTGTATAGCTAGAAAATGGAGCCTGTGCCTCAGAATACTTTTTAATCATCAATATATAATACTGATCTGTAGGAATAATTTTTATTTACTTGAGAAATTTACTTGATATGAGTAAATGTACTTATGGCATGTGATTCTTAATGTATTATTTGGGGAATTTTTTTGTTGTTATCTATCACTTGTTGAGAAAATGCAGTAACTAGTTGTAAGTGGTATTAATTAAATATTAAAGGTTAATCTCAATTCTTTACTAACCATAGAATTATGAGAGTTCTTTATCTTTTTTCAGAGTTCTGTTGTGTAATGTTTACTTGAATATTGAGACTGTTAGAAAAGATTTAGTTGAATATGGTATGCATTTTTTGTGTGTTAGCTAATAAATAATTATTAATATTTGCATATGCTCATTTTTAATTGGGAAAATTGTGTGAATTGATGGTTTTGTTACCTTTTTGTTTCTAAAATGGAATGGCTTTAAAATCATACATGGAAGCCAGTCAGTAAAGGCTACATTTTGTATGGTTTTCTTTTTAATAAATTTATTTTTTATTGGTGTTCAATTTACCAACATACAGGATAACACCCAGTACTCATCCCGTCAAGTGCCCCCCTCAGTGCCCGTCACCCATTCACACCCCCCCCTTCCACCACCCCTAGTTCATTTCCCAGAGTTAGGAGTCTTTATGTTCTGTCTCCTTTTCTGATATTTCCCACACATTTCTTCTCCCTTCCCTTATATTCCCTTTCACTATTATTTATATTCCCCCAAATGAATGAGAACATATAATGTTTGTCCTTCTCCGATTGACTTACTTCACTCAGCATAATACCCTCCAGTTCCATCCACGTTGAAGCAAATGGTGGGTATTTGTCGTTTCTAATGGCTGAGTAATATCGTATGATTTTTTTCTATATGAAATGTCTGTAAGAGGCAAATTAAATTTGCTTATTGATTAGGGGTTGTCTGGAGAAGGGGGGCGTTGGGGCAGATAAAGAATAACTGCTTATGGATATGGGGTTATTTTTTGGGTGGGGTAAAATGTTCTAAAATGGATTGTAGTGATGCTTGCAAACTCAGTGTATATATAAAAAGCTTGAATTGTATGCTTTGAATGAATTATATGTGCATTGTATCTCAGTAAAGCTATTAAAAATATGATAAATGAACCTTTGTAGAAAATACCAGTAGTACAAAAATGTATGACAAAGAAAATAAAAAGCATTACAAACTCTAGCAGCTCCTGTGTCAACATAGAGAAACAGCATCATTTTTTTTTTTAAGGTTTTATTTATTTATTCATGAGAGACACACAAGGCAGAGAGACAGAGGGAGAAGCAGGCTCCCTGAGCAGAGCCTGATATGGAACTTGATCTCAGGACCCCAGGATCACGACCTGAGCCAAAGGCAGACACTCAACCATTGAGCCGCCCAGGCGCCCCAGAAACAGCCTCATTTTGAATGGCTATTTAATGAATTTCATTTTGTGGATGTACCATAACTTAATTAATTCCCTAATAATGGACATTTAGTAATATTGCAAGCAGAGTCTTTATATGTTATATTTGTGTAATTCATCTTTTTAGGACTGGTAAAGTCTAGAAGTAAAATTGTTGTGGAAGTAAAAGATTAAGTATATTTCAGATTTTGATTCATTTCTAAATTGCCCTTCTGTCTTAAATAAGATGCTCTAGTTTGTTCTTCCCCAGTGGTATATGATAGCGTTTGAATTACCATACTCTTTCCAGTGCTGGATGTTGTTACTATTTTTAATACTTGCCAATTAGGAGGAGATTTACAAATTAAAATTGTATTTCTTTGTATAACTTGTTATATGTCCTTTTTGAAAAAAAATTTTAAAAAATCTCCTTTTTCTATTGGGATAACAATCTTTATTTTTGCATTGATGTTCAGAAACTTTTTAAATATTAAGAATATTTACTTTTAGTTGTATAGGATGAAAGTATTTTTCAAGTTTGTATTTCATATTTATTTGGTTTTTTTTTCCCCCCACCATACAGAACTTTAAAATTTGGTGTAGTGGCACACCTGGGTGGTTCAGTGGTTGGGCTTCTGCTTTTGGCCCAGGGTCATGTCCCACATTGGGCCCCCTGCACGGAGCCTGCTTCTCTCTCTGCCTGTGTCTCTGCCTCTCTCTCTTTCTGCGTCTCTCATGAATAAATAAATAAAATCTTAAAAAAATTTTGGTGTAGTTATATTTATTACTTAATAATATTCTTAGTTACTTGGCTGCATTCCAAGATTATAAAAATATTCTATCATATTTCTAAGTTATTTTACTGATTTTCTTATGTTTAAATCTTAGATCCATTTGGCATTTATTTAGTATAAGAATCAAAGGAAAGAGAGATCTGCTTAACCCAGCTCACTGACAAATTTTTATCCATCAAATGTTAAATTATCACATACCTTTGAGCCTGTCATTTTAGACTGTTACCAGTGGCAAATCTATTTTTATGTCACTCTTTATTTGTTGTAGTTTTAAATAATATATTTTAATATCTGGTAGACTGATTTCTCTTTTACCTAGAAAGGCAGCATGATACAGGGATTAAAATCAAGAGCCTTGCAACTTATTTCATTGTGTGATCTTGGGCAAGTTATTTAATCTTTTTTGTGCCTCCCTCAGTTCAGTGGGGACAATAAAAGTAAGTATCACATAGGGATGCTACAGGATCAAAGCAATTTTTTCTCCTGCTTCATTAATTTTTCCCTCATTATGGTTCTTTCCCATCAGTATGCAATCATGCTGTTATTTCTCCCATCTTAAAAACGTTCTTTTTAATTCCACTTTTTTTTTTTTTTGCCACCTTTTGTCCCAGTTCTCTCTTCCTTTATGCAGTAAAACTTCTCCAAATTGTTGTCTATACTTGCTGTTTCTAATTCTTCCCTCCCATTCTCTCTCTTAGAGTCATCATAGTTAGGGCAAAAATCTCCACCACTAACTATTCTGAATATGCCCTTATCATAGTTACCAGTAACTTCCACATTGCTATATCCTGTGGTCAATCCTTGTCCTTACTTGAAACTTGTTGCTAGCATTTGATACAAGTCTGTCCTCCTTGGTATACTTTCTTCATTGTTTTCCAGGATATTATGCCTTCTTGCTTCTCTCTGCCCCATTGGTTGCTTCTGACTTTCCTCCATTGGTTTCTCCTATTCTTACCTACTTAATTGGAGGGCATCAAAGCTCAGTTATTTGACCTTTTTTATGTTAAAAAGTGACTTCCTGTTCTTTTTCTTCCAAACCAGTTTTACTTGTAGTCTTACATTTCTGTTGATGGCCGATCCATCTTTCTAGTAGCTCAGGTAGAAACAGTGGAGTCATCTTTTTCTTAAATTTTCTAGTTGCTTTCTGTTTGATATGTAAGAAAGCTGTTCAAGGTTACATATTTAATTTATAGTAATGACCTCATTTTTGTAATAATTTGTTTTTGGTTTTGTATGTATTTCCACATACTAAAGCATTAATCTACAAGAATTATTTTGCCCTTTTGGGGCCCCTGGGTGGCTCAGTCAGTTAAAGCAGCTGAGTCTGGATTTTGGCTCAGGTCATGATCCCAGAGTCATGGGATCGAGTCCTGCAATGGGCTTTGCTCAGGGAGGAGTCAGCTTGTCCCTCTCCCTCTGCTCCTCTCTCCTGATCTCTGTCTAATTACAGTTGTTTAGCAGATTGATTTCTTGACATTAAGCAATAATTACTTTTGACTTAAAACAGCTTTGGAATTAGGACCCAGTGACTCTTGAATTCCTTGAAATAATATTAATTCTTCCCAGGGCCAGTGCAACATGAAATTTGTAGTTCTTAGGAGAGCCATACCACATCTACAAACGAATTGTTGGGGATACCAATTTCTATAGTACCTATAATTTTATATTTAATTTTAAATGAAATTCAGTGAGGACTACATTGAATTAAAAGAAGCATTTATATTCAGTTTTAGAAGACTTTATTCCTAAGTATATGGTTCTGGAAAGTTACATTCTTTCAAGCTTAATAAAATGCACATGTCTTTTTACAGGTAACTTGGGTTGAAAGATAAAATGCTGTTTTATCCAGACTGCTAGCTCTATTTTCTCAATGATAAAGAACATTTCCTGCCCCCCCCCCCCCCATCTTAAAGAGGAGCCTAAGTGTCAGCCTAAGTGGAACATTTGTGTCTTTTATTGAAACCTATTCTCTGACCTTCTGTGCCTAAATTAGAGTGAATAGTTTTTTCACATGCTTAGGAAAGGGATGTTTCAGGAGAGTTTGTCAAACCTTTACCTATTTCATTTCCTTTTGAATTGTTATCAGAGGTGGTGAAAATCTTATTGGGAAAAAGGAAAATAAGGATATAATACAGAATATAAGAAACTAGTATGTACTAATATGTGGAATGAAGTTTTAATTGTTATGGGTCTTAAAAAGTACATGATGACTATTTGCAGCTTCTTACAGGGTTTGACTCTTTCCTGGAAATTACTTAAGAAATGTTAACTTAAAATGACTTGGATTAAAACTTTCTGTTGTTAAGATAAGGGTTTGAATCCTGGGTTGGATAAAATGATTCTGTGTCAGAAACATGTACTGGTGAATTGTGCGTGTGGGTGGTAGTTCTGAGCAGGGTGATCATAAGCCTAATTTGCTTGGGAAAGTGCTTTGTATGCCTGTTATTCTGCTCTAATTGTTTCTAGCACTTCTGTATTTTTATTGTTCCTTTGCATATTATTACAAACTTAGTAGTTTAAACATGGAATTTTAAACTCAGTTCTGTAGGTCAGAAGTCCAGCATGGGTCTCATGAGGCTGTAATCAAGATGGGAGAGAATCTATTTCCTGTTCATTCAGTTTTTTAGTAAACTTCAGTTCTCTGTGGTTGTAGGACTTAGGTCTCCATTTTCTTGTCTCCTGTAAACCATGAGCCATTTCCAGCTTGTATAAGGGGCTATATCTTGGCTCATGACCACTTCCTCCATTTCCAGCCAGCAATAGCATATTGAATCCTTTTCATCTGCTTCTCTCTGACCCTTCTTCTCCTGTAGCATCTTTTTTTTCCTGACTCTTGTCATTAGGTTGAGCCCACCAGGAAAATTTCTCCATGTTGAGGTCCATGACTGTAATCATATCTTGAAAATCCCCTTTGCCATGTAAGGTAACATATTCATGGATTCTTAAGGGATTAAGACATGGGCGTTTTGAGGGGGTTGGTGTGTTATTTTGCCTTCTACAGCACCTTTCTACTCTTGGGAGTGAGTGACCCTGTTTGGATACAGTTGTATGGCCATTCAATTTCTAAGTAGCCAATTGAATTATTTCAAATAGGACTAACACCTCAAACTTCAATTTCTGTCTCCCTTTCTTAAAATGTTATCTCATTTGTTCTTTCCTTTTCTACTTCCTCTCTTGCTTCTCTTTGACATCTTTGCAAAGGTACAAATAGTTTTTCTAGCTCACTTGATAGAAGTCAACATGGATAGGATATGTGGTTTGTTTTTTGCCCTTATTTATGGATAAAGGAGCCACATGTTTCATAGTGTGATGGCTTGCATCATTCTTTTAGTCTTTGGTCGTTGCAGTCTGCCATTCTCATGTCCTCAGTGTGCAGTGACAGGAGAGTAGATGAATTCTGAGATTGTGCTGCTGTTTGTGCTGGATATTGTCCTTAGACTGTTACCTGGCAAAGAAGAGGAATTAAGACAGGCTTTCTTCTCTCTCTGCCTTTAGATTTTATTTAATACTGAAAAATAGCTGGGATTACATTCATTTAAACAGCTGCTGATTTTTTTGGAGGGGGCAGGTTATTATGTTATAGAATCAATTTTACTAGCACAGCTGTCTTTTAATAAAGTAGATACTTGAATGTTTTTATTTCACACTTTTGAAAATTTTTATTAAACTATATTAATTGAGGAAGATAATTATGTATTTTTGTATATCTAAAGACCAAATTGCCATTTATGTCTATTCTTCAACTTAAATTTGTAGTCTGGAATTTTTCCCAAAGCACAAAATATAATTTGTATTCAAATGGAATAATTTGTTCCTTGGACAGTCTAAACAGAGACCAATTTATGATTTTTAATCCTTTATCTTGTTTTAATAAGCTAAGTAGATATTTGATACTTGCTGATTTATATATATACTTGTGTCTTTAGTTTAATAGTGAATCCACCAGAGTTTAGATTTAGCAATTAATAAGATGAAACTAGTGCTCCATACCTCTGAAGTTAATTTCTTTCTTTTCAGTTTACAATGCCAGTTTTACACTCCATTTGCTGTCAGTGAAAATGTAGGCGGCAGACTACCACATATTTATCATCACTAAGTTCACTATATCATGCAGGAAGAGTACATTAATATGCCATACAGAAAATCTAACACACATAAACAACCACTTAGCATTTTTAAGAACATATCTGACTTATTGATTAGCTTAAATATCTTTTAGTAGAGTGAGACACCCACATAGAGTGCATACATTCACTTACTTATCAGAGCAAGTGCTTCTTGTGCTGATGAATGAGCATATCTCCTCTTTATGTATCATGATGAAGATCAGACCTTCAAAAGCTTTCCCGTTTCCATTGGAATCCCTAAATCTTGACACAATTAAATTATTCCCAGGGTTCTTCAGATAAAGTGCACTCTGGAAAACAACTTTTTAAAACCTTATTATACATTTACATTTATGGTTGGTGTTCTAAGCCTTTTCCTGAAGTTTGTGCTGCTTTTCTCTGTTCAAGGCTCAATGGTGGGAGGGTTGGGGTTTGAGAACTTAATTTCTGTTTTCCCTATGAATGCTGTGTTCTTCTGTAGGCTGCACCCTGTAAATTACTCTCAAATTGGGGTGTATGTTTTTAAAAATATGTACAATACCTGTTATTTTCTCATTGGAATATTTAATGAAATTAGGAAATCCTGATATAGTATCTAGTTTACATAGACACCTGAACCTGAGAAAACATAATAAATAATGCACTTAATGAAAAAATAGGGGGAGTAATGTAACTGATATAAACCATAAGGAGCAGATGAAATGTTTTTTCTTGTCTTTTATGGGCATTTACTTTATATAGATTCCAGAATTAGGACCTTTTAAAAGAAAGATGTCCTAGCTTTTGTCTTAGTGAAGCAATACAAATGAAAGTTATATGTTTACAACTTTTATAGTTTCTTCAGATACTTAGTTTTTCCCTCTGGTTTATATCCTAATATTTTTCTCTCTAGAACAAGAACAGTATTTAAAATTCATGTTTCCTTGCACTACTTTCTAGGACCCTGCACGTTTTACCAACTTTGGGTAAAAATTTTTTTGAGTGCCCTCTCTTTTGGATGTTGTGTCTTTATTTCCTAAGTCCCTCCTTCTGGACTAGAACTAACTATCCAATAAAGCCAGTCATTCCATTTTATTTTAGTTAATTTCCACAGATATATTTATAGCCTTTGTTAAATAGTATAGTATAATCTTGACTCTCTGCTCTTTACTGTTCCTTTCCCTTCCTTTTGAAGGTTTTAAACTTTTATAGTTTCATTGAGAACTCTAAAGTCTGTAGCTCTGCATATGACCTCATTCATGTCTCTGTTTCTCATTTCCTGCTGTCTTGAATACTTTGTTTCCCACCACAGTGAATGTATGGAATTGAAAGCATTATTTTGCCCCTAACCTCTTCTTTCCAGCCAAATCCAGCTGTTATTGGCTTCCCTCTCATTACCCTTTAGATTATTTCTCTTAGGCCCAGGAATTCATGATCTCCTTCCTTACCCATCATATCTTATCAGTCAGAGTATATAGTCTCAGTAGGTTTTGTTCTTGGCAGTTCCTTAACATTTCCCGAAATTGGCGCCTTAATCCACTCCTCTACAGCCTTATTCCTGGAATACTTCAGAGGCTTTTGCTGTCCTCAATCTGCCCCGTATATTGTTGTCAGATTAATCTTCCTAAAGCATTGTTTTTACTCTGTCACTCTCTTGCTTAGGAACCTTTGGTGGTTCCACTTTGTCTATAGATTGAAATTTGGGGTCTCTAGCTTGATCTTCAAAGTTCTCCCATAAAGTTGTCCTAATTTACCACTTAGCCGTATTTTCCACTAGTCAGTAACAAAAATTCTCTTATTTCTGTCAAAATGGTTCCAAGATACTGAGAATTCCTATATCTGTACATCCTTCCCATTTTATAGTATTTTCTCCTTCTCCTTTGTGCCCTGGGATCTATCTGTCTTCTGTTTTCTTTTTACTTATTCAAGGTTATGTTTTCCAGACTGCAGCACATGTCTTGCTCTCTCTGTGAAATCTTCCTGAACAGTGTGTTCTACTGTGATTTCACCTTCTTCTTAAAACTCCTGTTTTGCTTTGTTACACTTTCTGTTTGGTGTTTTGCACTTTTGTTTTTAGTTGGATCTAGGCCCTGTGTGGATAATTGGATTTTAAGTATCAAGAGAGCAGGGACCATGTTCTGTTTCTTTGCATCTCTCTTATGGGCTAACTACAATTCATTACAAGTCTCAGGTGATAAATTGATATTGCTCACTTATTCCACAAATATTAATTGATTACCTAAATTCAAACACCATATAAATATAAGAAGTATGGAACCTGCTTTCATGGACTTTATGTTCTAGAAGGGAGAGAGAAATAATCTACAGCTAATTGAAGAGTGCCTATTTAAGTATAATGGAGGAATGTGGTTTGCCACTTTTTTGATGGGTGAAAAAAAAAAGAAAATTGCCTCCCCTCCGTTCCTGTTGATATTTGTATATATATTTTTTCTTACTTTAAAAATAAATTTTGACAAGGTAAATTAGTCTTAAAATCACAGGTTTTCAAGTGGTAAAGCTTGTTTTGTTCTAAATGTACATACTACTGATATGCTCTTTAGGTAAATCCAGTAGACAGAATAATAGAATGATTAGTACATTTTTGATATTAAAACAATTACAGGAAATTTGTATATCATTTATGTGATATATAAACTGATGTGAAATAATTAAAAGATAATGAAAATATTTTTAAAAGTAAGATTTGCTAAACTCAAAACTATTAAAACTTCTGAATTAATAGTCTAAATTCCTTTGTAGGAAAATAAGGTAAGGTTAAGACTGAATATATTATTGGACACATTATTATTTTAGTTTTGAGTGTTTCTTCCATTGGCTTGAACATTATGTATTTCATAGGTATGATTTTTTGATATTGTAATAACCATAGAATGTTAATGTTAAAAGAATGGCAAAGTATGCACTGACACGAAAAATTATTGTATTTGCAAATGTAAAATCATAATTGACATAAATGTTATAGTTAGGAACATTATGAATGTAAATACACTTTCTCTATTCTCAGTCCTGTAATGCCATTCTTTGTCCAGTGGGAGATGAAGAGTGATGTTGAGACTGCTGTTTAACCTATTATAACAGCTTTAAAAAAATTAAATAGCATTGATGTAAATATGAGGAGGGAAAAGAGTATTTATCTCCATTAAGTGACATAAAAAGCCATGGTAAGAATAACAGGCGGTGGGTGTGCATTAAGCAGTGAAATCCCTAAATTCAGATGCTAATTATAAGCACAAGGACAATTGCCTCCCACATACTTAACTGTTGTGTATTTTCTTTAGTGTAATTCAGAGTTTGTGAAGTGGCTTTTAGTTTTTCACTTCCCCTTAACATATAGGTTTAAAAAAAAGGAAACACTTTTCCTGGACTGTGATTTTTGAGAGATATAGATGGAATATTAAACCAGATGCTACAAAGATAATTCACATGATTGCTCTTGGATGGCCTTTATTGACTGTCTTACCTGCTTCCCACTATTAAAAAGCAAATATTTAGTAGTAAAGTTAAAGTTATTGAAGTATATTTGAGCACAGTTTACTTGCTGTGGTGTACCCAGGACTAATTTAAGGTTTAGATTGTGTGAAAGCATGTATTAGTACTGGCATTAAGAGTATATTTGTTTATTATGATTTTTTAAACTTCTTTTGGCTATGGTCTCTGGTATTTTGTCTTAAAAGTGCAATAAACTTTTTCCATTATCGGAGAAAAAGAAATTTCCTCTGTGTTTTCTACAGTACCTTTCAGTGGTGGTTTTGTAATGTGTTCATCAGTTGTTGAAGGGTACATAATATAGAAACCTTGTTCTTAGAAGGTAGATAGCTTTTAAGGGTAGAATCGCAGGGAAAAGTGTTAGTCTTAAATTATTTTTAAAACTTTGTTTTTAGAAATAGAAGTACAAAAAACCTTTTTGTAATTTTGCCACTTTTTTTATTCTTAGGTATGCTTTTTATTTAGCTTTTAGTAACTTGTAATTTAAGATCACAGTTATTAGGTGTATTTCTGCATTTTATATATCACTCCCAGATGCTACAGTATTAGTTTTTATCACTGCATATTTTATGAAATGTCAGCCTTCTGTTGGCTGTTCACGCAGCATTGTTAGTGATCAAAGACACAACATAAAGGAGAAGAATCTAAACAGTTGGCTTATCTTTGTCCTTCATTGTGACAAAAATACTATAAAATTATTATAAAAAGTCAAATGGAGGCATCATTTAACATTCAGTGAAAGGATAAATGTCTTAGCTTTTTAATGTAATAAAATCTTAAAATATTTACTATCAATAAAACCAGTTATAAAGAAAAATAATTTATAATTTTACGGAGTTTTCCTTGGTAGAGAATGAGAGTAATATGTTATATGTATGTTTTAATATTCTGCTAATTGAGAGTGCTGTGCCTGGAAAAGCCACAGTTTTTTGAGAATATAAGAGGTTATTCAGTTTAAACTCTTAATTTTGTTACTCAAAATACATTTTAGAAAGTGGTTATTGGTTTTAGTATGTACATTGTTTAAATTGTATGTTATCTGGTTTATTTCTTGATTGACTTTGTGGTTTAAAACTTTATTACATAGATTTTAAAAAATTGTTTTTTCTCTAGGTCCGTGATTTCAATATCAAGATAAAAGTCCAGAAAGGGAAAAATTCTCAAAGCCTGAAAGAAAATCTGTAAGAATAAAAATCTTGAATGATTTTGATCAGCTGTTGTGTATGCCCACCACAGCAGTTGGTTCAATCAATTTTATGTTTTGGGATGGTTTTATTAAAATGAGCTGCTGCTTTCAGTAAATCATTGAGAAAGATGCTGGCTTTATATATGTCTTTTTTTGGTGGAGGCAGGACAATAATAGTTTCTCTTTGCAGCCTTATAAGTCAGTAAAGTTGGAGAAAATTCTTGACCACCAAAGAAATCAGTAAGTTTCTGTGGTGTCATTTGTGTGGGCATTTGGAAATAGAAGTAGAGTGAGGATTTAGACTAAAAAGTGATTTTTTTTTTTTACATGCACTTTTAAGGCTGTTGACAGAAAACTGCCATTTCTAAAGAAACATAAATGTCAGCAGGTAATAATGATTTTAGTATCTTCTTTTTATTGCACACAATTTTTATTTTTATAAAGGAGTGAAAGCTAGTTTTTGTATAGGAGAATTAGACCTTTGAAAAACAGTTTGAAAGATATAGCAATTGGATATTTGTAACTTAGGGGCCTCATCTTTTTGTTTTGGGGTGCCTGAACACCCTCACCCAAAGTAATGGTCCATAGTTTTAACAATACTGGTGTTACCTGAGTGCTTGTTAGAATGTAGAAGATTCGGCCCCATGCCTACTATATCACCATCTGTGTTTTTATCAAATTTTCATTTGCATGCCCATTAAATTTTGAGAAGCACTACTGTAGTGCTTCTGACTCAAAACCTCTCATTTGCTCAGTATGTATATGTTTTAATTGTGGGGTGCTGATAATGGAGTTGGGCATTTGCAGTTGGAGTTCGAGGAGGCAGTGGAAGCTCACATCAGAATTGTACTGGGACCCTGAAGAAGACAAGTATTTAATCTAGAACTCACAGGGATTTGATCTGTAAGTAATTGCAATTAGAATCAGCCACTACTTTGTATCAGACATGGGAAGCTTCATATTATCCTATTGATGTTAAGCTGGTGGTTTCTTTCTTTTTCTTTATAAAATTTTTATTTTTATTTATTTGAGAGAGAACGCAGGAGAGCACAAGCAGGGGAAGTAGCAGAGGGAGAGGGAGAAGCAGACTCCTCCCCACTGAGCAGGGAGGCTCTATCCCAGGACCCTGACATAAGGTTTTGATAAGGATTGTATTTACTATGTTAGACTACTTTGGGTAATAGAGACATCTTAACAATGTTTGTTCTTCCAATCCGTGAACATGGAATGCTTTTCCATTTCTTTGTGTCCTCTTCAGTTTCTTTCATAAGTGTTGTATAGTTTTCAGAGTACAGATCTTTTACCTCTTTGGTTAGGTTTATTCCTAGGTATTTTATTGATTTTGGTGCAGTTGCAAATGGCATTGATGCCTTCATTTCTTTTTCTTTTTCTTTTTCTTTTTCTTTTTCTTTTTCTTTTTCTTTTTCTTTTTCTTTTTCTTCTTTTCCTTTTCCCTTTTCCCTTTTTCCTTTTTTCTTTTTCTTTTTCTTTTAAGATTTTTATTAATTCTTGAGAGACAGAGAGAGGCAGAGACATGGAAAAGCAGGCTCCATTCAGGAAGCTCGATGTGGGACTTGATCCCAGGACTCCAGGATCATGCCCTGAGCCAAAGGCAGACGTTCAACTGCTGAGCCACCTAGACATCCCTTTGATTTCTTTTTCTGCTGTTTCATTTTGGTGTATAAAAATGCAACAGGTTTCTGAATGTTGACTTTATATCCTGTGACTTTGCTGAGTTCTAGCAATTTTTTTTGGTGGAGTCTTTCAGGTTTGCTACATAGAATATCATATCATCTGCAAAGAGTGTAAATTTGACTTTTTCCTTGCTGATCTGGATGCGTTTTATTTCCTTTTGTCTGATTGCTGAGGCTAAGACCTCTAGTCCTATGTTAAATAGTAATGGTGAGAATGAACATCCTTGTCTTATCCTTGACTGTAGGGGAAAGGCTCTAAGTTTTACCCATTGAGGAGGATATTAGCTGTGGGTCTTTCATATATGGCCTTTATGATGTTGAAGTATGTTCAGTATATCCCTACTTTGTTCAGGATTTTTATCAAGAATGGTTGCTGTATTTTCTCAAATGCTTTTTTTTTTTTATTTTGTATTTTGAGAGGGTCATATGGTTCTTATTCTCTCTTTTATTAGTGTGATGTATCATGTTGATTTATTTGCGAATATTGAACCACTATTGCAGGCCAGAAATAAATCCCACTTGATTGTGGTGAGTAATTCTTTTAACGTACTGTTGAATTCAGTTTGCTGGTATCTTGTTGAGAATTTTTGCATCATGTTCATCAGAGATATTGGCCTGTAATAATTGGCCTTTTTTAGCAGATTCATTGGTTTTGGAATCAAGATAATGCTATTTTGTAGAATGAGTTTGGAAGTTTTCCTTTCATTTCTATTTTTGGAATAGTTAAGACTAGGTTTTACATCTTCTTCAAATGTCAGGTAGAATTCCCCTGGGATATCCGGCCCTGGACTTTTGTTTGTTGGGAGATTTTTGGTTATTGTTTCAATTTCTTTGCTGATTATTTGTTCATATTTTCCATTTCTTCCTGTTTCAGTTTTGGTAGTTTGTATGTTTCAAGGAATTTATCCATTTCTTCCAGATTGCTCAGCTTGTTGGCATATAATTTTTCATAATATCCTCTTATAAATGTTTTTCTGTGGTTTGGTTGTGATCTCTCGCTTTTCATTCATGACTTTATTTATTTGGGTCCTTTCTCTTTTCTTTTTTTTTTTTTTTTTTAATCTTTTTCACAATATTTTATTGAGATGTAATTGACATAACATGTCAATGTTTAGACATGTATAAGTTTTAGATGTATAGCATAATGGTTTCTTTTTTTTTTTTTATTTTTTATTTTTTTATTGGTGTTCAATTTACTAACATACAGAATAATACCCAGTGCCCGTCACCCATTCACTCCCACCCCCCGCCCTCCTCCCCTTCTACCAGCCCTAGTTCGTTTCCCAGAGTTAGCAGTCTTTACGTTCTGTCTCCCTTTCTGATATTTCCCACACATTTCTTCTCCCTTCCCTTATTTTCCCTTTCACTATTATTTATATTCCCCAAATGAATGAGAACATATAATGTTTGTCTTTCTCCGACTGACTTACTTCACTCAGCTCCTTTCTCTTTTCTTCTGGGTAAGTCTGGCTGGAGGATTACCAATTTTTTTTTTTTGTTGTTGTTGTTGTTGTTTTGGAGGATTACCAATTTTATTAATTCTTTAGAAGAACCAGCTCTCAGCTTCATTGGTCTACTGTTTTTCTTTTTCTTGGTTCTGTATCATTTATTTCTGCTCTAATCTTTTTATATCCCTTCTGCTGGCTTTAGGCTTTATTTGCTGTTCCTTTTCTAGCTCCTTTAGGTATAAGGTTAGGTTGGGTATTTGAGACTTTTCTTACTCCTTGAGGTAGACCTTGAGACAATACTGTATTGCAGTATACTTCCCTCTAGGACTTCCTTTGCTGCATCCCAAAGGTTTTGGAGTATTACCTTTTCACTGTCATTTGCTTTCATGTACTTCTTAAATTTCATCTTTAATTGCCTGGTTAACCCATTCATTCTGTAGTAGGATGTTCTTTAACTTTCATATATTTGTGGTCTTTCCAATTTTTTTCTTGTAGACTTTAAGTTTCATAGTGTAGTGGTCTGAAAATACACATAGTATAATCTCAATCTTTATGTACTTGTTGAGGGCTGATTTGTGACCCAGTATGTGATCTATTCTGGAGAATGTTCTGTGTGCACTCAAAAAGAATGTGTGTTTTGCTGCTTTAGGATGAAAGGCTCTTAATATATCTGTTAAGTTCCATCTGGATCAGTGTGTCATTCAAATGCATTGTTTCTGTGTTGATTTTTTTGCTTGGATTATCTATCCATTCCTGTGAGTGGAGTGTTAAATTCCCCTACTGTTACTGTATTATTATTAATGAGTTTCTTTATGTTTGTTATTAATCAGTTTATATATTTGGGTGCTCCCAAGTTGGGGGCATAAATATTTACAATTATTAGATCTTTTTGATGAATAGATCCCTTAATTATAATATAATGCTCTTCAACTATTGTTACAGTCTTTGGTTTAAAATCGTTTGTCTGATAAAAGAATGACTACTCTGGCTTTCTTTTGTCAGCCATTAGCATGATAGATGGTTCTACATTTGTGAAGATAGAGATGATGGTTCTCCATCCCCTCACTTTCAATCTGCAGATGTCGTTATTCTAAAATGAGTCTCCTCATTTAGATAGCATATGGATGGGTCTTTTTTTTTTTTTAATCCATTCTGATACTGTCTTTTGATTGTAGCATTTTGTCCATTCACATTCATAGTGATTATTGAAAGATATGTATTTAGTGCCATAGTATTACTTGTAGAATTGGTGTTTCTGTTGACATTTCCTTTTCTAGTCTTTGTTGCTTTTGGTCCTCCACCCAACTCAGAGTTCTCCTTAATATTTTTTACAAGGCTGGTTTAGTGGTCACAAACTCCTTTAGTTTTTGTTTGGGAAACTCTCTTTCTCCCTTTCTGTTCTGAATGACAGCCTTGCTGGCTGAAGTATTCTTGACTGCATATTTTTCCCATTCAGAATGTTTAATATATCCTGCCATTCTCTTATGGCCTGCTGAGTTTCTGTGGACAGATCTGCTGGCTACCTGATCCATCTTTCCTTGTAGGTTAAGGACTTTTTTCCCTTGCAGCTGTCAACATTCTTCCCTTGTCTGTGTATTTTGAGAATTTGACAGTGGTATGCCTTGGTGATGACTGGTCTTGTTGAATTTAATGGGACTTCTCTCTATGTTCCTTGGATTTTGATGTCTGTGCCCTTCCCTATATTAGGGATGTTTTCAGCTATAATTTGCTCAAATAAACCTTCTGCCCCTTTTTTCTCCCCATCTTCTGGCTCCTATGATATGACTATTATTCTGTTTTAATGAGCTGCTGAGTTCCCTAAGTCTACCTTTGTGGTCCATTACCTTTGTTTCCATTTTCTTTTCAGCTTCATTATTTTCCATAATTTTATCTTCTGTAGCACTGTTGTTCCTCTACTTCATCCATCATTATTTTATGGCATCCATTCAAGTTTGCATCTTCGTTATAGCATTTTTAAAGTTGGCTTGACTAGCTTTTAGCTCTTTTTTCTCTTCAGTAAGGGATTCTCTAGTGTTTTGTATGCTTTTTTCAAGCCCAGCTAGTTTCCTTATAATTGTTCTAAATTCTAGTTTTGGACATCTTATTTACATCTGTATTGATTAAATCCCTGGCCATCTTTTCTTCCTTGTCTTTTTTTGGGGGTGAATTCCTCTGTTCTGTCATTTTGGAGGTAAAAATAAAAAGCAAAATAAAATAAAAATTAAAAAATGAAGTTAGGTGTTTTGGTCTGCTTGCTGTGAGAAGCTAGAAAAAGAGACAAAAAAAGTAAAAAAATAAATAACATGAAAATACTTCTCTTTTTGTATCTAAAACATAAACCTAAAGGAATCTAGATCCTGTTTCTGATAGGGCTGAAGTTTGCAGTACTCTATGATCAGTACACTTGGTGCAGGTGAGAGGTTTGTCCTGGTCTTACAGGGGAGAGGCCTGCTGCTCTCATTCTCACGTGTATTTGCCCTAGTGGAGTTGCATCTGCAGGGCTCAGGGGGGTGGAGTTTGTAGCGGCTCCTTTCTCCACTTGGTGGTGCTGTTTAGCTCACCAAGTTCTAGCACTTCTGGTGGGAGATGGATGAAAAGTGCTTCCCCGTCTTTCTTTCTCTCTGAAGTAGGAAATTCATGCCCACCGCTCTTGAGGAAGTCCACAGATGAGCAAACACCATCCCTGTGTCCTCCGCTTCTGTCAGATGCCCTCCTTCACCCTCTTTGACTAAGCTGGCTTCCTGGTGATGCAACACTCCAGTGTTTTATCTCAGATGTGGCCATGTTTCCTGGCCCAACACTTCAGAGACCTACTCAGTGGGTACCTGGGGGAGGATCTCACTTTGCTGTGGCCTGTGCTGGCTCGTCCCAGCAAATAGTCCCGTGACTGCATGAAGTTTATGGTGTATCCCAACACAGAGCTAGCACCAGGATATGCTGCCCTCAGCCAAAGGAGTCTACTTGTTCCCATACTGGTGAAAAGGGGCAGCCCAATGGAGCCCCCAGAGTCCTTGGCGAGAGGAAAGATTGTATCACCTCCACAAAATGCATTCCAGCAGAGGAGCTGCTTCTCCTTGTGCAACCCAGGGGATCCTCTGACTACAGTGCCTGCTCTACTTCTCCACCAGAGTACCCCTAAGCCCATTGGGAGCCACCTTGGTTATGGTACTGACCTCCAAAACTTCAGAATCTGTGCCCTGCTGTTTATAAAAAACTGGCTGTATTAAAACTCTCTCCTTTTTCCCCAGTCAGTGGTTTTGGGGAACAGTTTTCTTGTGTAGTTCCCTGCACATGTTTTCACTCTTTCTTTTCTTTTTTTTCCACTTTCCCTCTCAGTACTCCCTCTATGATCAGAGCTCCCTCCCCTGTGCAGTGCCTGTAGCACCTTTCTCCCAGGAATCAACCCTCCACTATTCCTACCTTCCACCTTCCACTGGTGGTGTTTTCTGTTTGAAGACATGTAGCTTTGTTCTCCAAGACTTCCGATGAATTTCTTGGGTGTTCAGAATGATTTGATATTTACCTAGCTGTGTTCGAGGGAGGAGGCAAACTTAGTGTCACCCTACTCTTCCTCTGTCTTAAGCCTCTCCTCCAGTATTCTTTTTGATCAAAATAGATGTTTTGAAAATTGTCATGACATTAGGGCACTTTAAAACAGGCTTTCTCGTATTTTCTAAAGTTACCAGCCCTTGTATGCTGAAGGGGTTGAACATGGCAGACATTTTCAGGGCTCAAATAACTTAGAAAGTAAATGTTGAGCAGATCCCAGTCATATTTGGTGTGTAAATGGAGGGGAGGAAATAGAGCATTCCTGTGTTTGCTAGAATGAGGAAAACCATGAACAACGGAACAAGTTAAACATTTGAGTTCAATAAATGTTTACTGAAACCCTTTACTGAAATCCTTAATAGCCAATAGGTTCTGTACTTGGCCTTGGGCCCGACAGTACTGTGAAAGATACAGTTCTGCACTCTGGTTGTTTATTGGAATGAATAGAATACATTCTGATAAATGTATGAGAGCTAGAATCCAGAACGTAGGATTTTTCCTGGAGATCTGTAAAAAATAATGTTGGCCAGAATACTGTATGCTGGAGAGTCAGACACAGGATGGAATTGTAGTGACAGGGGTCTACAGTTGGGGAAAACAGGAAAGACAATGAGGAAAGAGAATTTCAAAAGGTAAGTAAGCTAGGGAAGACCAAAAAACTAGAAATCTTAGCAGTAAAAGGCTAAATCTAGCACAAATATGAAACAGAACATTAAATAAATCTAACACACCAAGTATAGTATATATATATATATGATAGTTAAAACCAGTGCTAGACTCTGGAATAAGACTGGACTGATCTGCTGATTATTTTACATCATGAAGCCTCACTCTCACTGTCCCACAGAATTAAAATGATAGGAAAAAGAATAAATGGCTGGTAAGAAAAAAAAATACTTCTAACTAGGAATAAATTCAAACTTAGAGAAGAGTTATAAGAGTAGGAATAGTATAATCTTTACCTGGATTCAATTACTGTTAAGATTTTACCCAGTTGGCTTTATCATTAGGGTATTTTATCTCCTTTCTCCTTCAACCCTTACACACATAATTTTTTTCCCCTGAACTCTTTGAATAGAGTTTGAAGAGATTGATCTAGTATGCTAAAAGTACATCACTGTATATATCCTAAGAATAGGGATATTTTCTTCCATAACTAGTACAATGAACAGCATCAGTAAATTTAACATGGATATAAACTTTTATCTAACCTATCATTCATATTCTTGTCACATGACCCAATAATATTTTTATAGCATTTTCCCCCTTCAGTAAGAGTCCTGTCTAGGATCAGTTATTGCATTTAGTTGTCATGTCTCTTTACCTTTCTTTAATCTGAAATGGTTCTAAGGCCTTTCTTTGTCTTTTATGACATTGGCATTTTTGAATAAAATGGTCTTTCATTTGTCTATCTATCTGTCTATTACTATTTGGGATTGTCTGCTATTTCCTCATGATTATATTCGAGTTATACATTCCACTCAGAATACTGCATAGATGAGGTTATGTCCATCTCAGGAAATCACATCTGGAGGCACTTTGGTGATGTTAATTTTTATCATTTGCTCAAACTGTTGTCAGATTTCTTCACTCTAGTTACAGTTTTTTCTCCTGCAACTAATAAGCAGTCGGTGGGGAAACAGTTTAAGATCATGTGAATATCCTGCTCCTCATCAAAATTTCCACCTAGATTTAGCATCTATTGATGATTCTTCCCTGGACAATTTTTCCTTTTTTTTGGACAATTTTTTCTGTAATGGGTGAAAACTCCTGATATTCCAGTTCTGGCCCTCTTTCCAGTCAACATCAGTATTCAAATGTAAGCAAAAACCATTCATTGACTGATTTACAGTTGACCCTGAACAATGTGGGTTTAAACTATGGGTTCGCTTATATGTGTATTTTTTCCAATTAAATGCAGTACAGTACTATAAATGTATTTTCTCTTTCTTATTGTCTTAATATTCTTTTCCCTAGTTTAGTTTTAAGAATATAGTATATAATAGATACAACATACAAAATATGTATTAATTGTTTACCTTATGAATAAGGCTCTGGTCAACAGTAGGCTATTAGTCATTAAGTTTTGTGAGAGTCAAAGTTTGTGGATTTTTTGACTGTGTGGAATGTTGGGGCTCTTAACCCCTGCGTAATGTTCAAGGGTTAACTGTGTTTATTCGTTCGATCATTGATCATTGGTATGAGCTTATGAATATCTGTTCTTTTCAATGTTTTATAATTCACTACTGAATTATAAATTGTCCGTGTTTTGTTATGGAAGTACACAGAAGTGTCTACTGAGGAAAGAGGCTGAGGAATGTAAAAAACCATTTACATGGGGGTCTCAAAATTGCAATTCAGGGAACACAGATTTGTGGCAGCAGCCCAAGTAGTACCCACCCTCTCAACCCCCAGGGAACAAAAGTCAAGGGTTTGTAAGGATAAAAGGGAATGCTTATATATTTATTTGTTTTTTTAAAAAAAACTGATTGGTATTGGCAGCTGAAAACTAATCTTGGCTGAATATAATTGGTTAAGGCTATCACCAAGCAAAATCTCTTACTTCAGCAAGTTGCAGATTGAGTCTTTGGAATATTATGGCCCAGTTTGGCCCAGTTCAAAAGTTCACAGTTCATCCTGGTGAGGACATGCATAAGGCCCATCTCTTCAGTGGGCTCTTGGCTCCATTTTAAACCCCCCTAAGTGACTTCATTTTATTTTATCTTTCACAGCATTCCTCTATCACGTTTTTGAGTGCTTTCTTTCTTTCTGGCAAAACAAACTGTCACAGACTTTGATCTATTTTATCCCGGTTCTGGGCAGCCAGAAGAGCCCTGATTGGCATTAGTGAGGGAATCATATTAGAGATCAAGATCTGAGCACTGATGTACCCACTGTTACTGGATTGTGCTCATTTCTATAGGATCTTGGTTTTTAGGTCATTTCAGAGAAGGCAGAGCTAGGAAGTATAGGCATATATATGTATGTGTGTGTGTATACATATACATACACATTTATATTGACACATGATATATACATACATTTAGACTGATATACATTTTAGAAATCATTAGATCACACAAGTGTGTCTAATTCTAAACCATTTCCGCAGGGTTCTTGTCTTCCACCTTTCCATATTTATGTGTCTCTTCTTTCATAGTAAGAATATTGCCTTCCAGTTGCATTAACATATCAACTTACCAGGCAACTCATTAATACATCTAAAATAGTTTTAGCATTAGTTCATTATACTACTACAGCAAAGAGATCTACCAAAAAGAATTCAATGTTTGTTTGAAGTACTCTTTCCTCACCCTACTGAATTCTATGAATATATCTGATCAAATCCTGTACACATAATTACTTGGATTACTCCCTTTTTTATCCCTTAAATCCCTTAAATATGGATTTGCTATAAATTTGAAATACAGTTCAGTTCACTCATTTTAGTTTTGTCAGCTTTTGCATTTTTTCCTTCTATATATCTTTGTTAATTTAATTTTTTAAAAATATGTAGAAAATAACCATTTACTTTTCCAAAAAGTAAAATTTTATGAAAAAGATATACTTAGGGATCCCTGGGTGGCTCAGCGGTTTGGTGCCTGCCTTTGGCCCAGGGCGCGATCCTGGAGACCCGGGATCGAATCCCACATCGGGCTCCCGGTGCATGGAGCCTGCTTCTCCCTCTGCCTATGTCTCTGCCTCTCTCTCTCTCTCTCTCTGTGTGACTATCATAGATAAATAAAAATTAAAATTAAATAAAATATTTAAAAAAAAAAAGAAAAAGATATACTTAGAAAAGTGTCACTTTATTCCCCCATTTCACGATATCCTTTATAGGTAACCAACTTTATTGTTTTTGAGTTTATTCTTCCTTTTATAAAGATAAGCAGATAAATTTATTTAATATTTTTCTTATTCTTTCTTATGAAACACAGCATAGTACATATGTCCTTTTGCAATTTACCTTTTTCTTTTATCAGTATCTTTTGGAAATCACATTTATAGAGATCTTCCTTTTTCATTTTTACATACACTTAATACTTTAATTTTGTGTCTGTACGTAATGTAGTTTATTCAACAGATTTGTGCTTGGGCCCTTAAGTAGTTTCCAGTATTTTGAAATTGCATGTAATGAAGCAATGAATAACCTTGTGCATGCATATGTTATTTTCATATTGTTGTAGGTTTATTTTCAGGATAAATTCCTTGAAGAAGTGGGATCGCTAGTTCAAAGGGTAAATGCTTATGTACCGTTATTAGATATGCCCAAGTTCTCTGATACCATTTTGTATTTCCATTACTAGTATATGGGAGTGCCTGTTTCCCCACAACCTTGCCAACAGAGTATATGATAAAATCTTTGAATTTTTCCCACTCTTCTAGATAAGAAATGGTATCTCATTATATATTTAATTTGCATTATCTTAAAGAGGGGGTCGAATGCTTTTCATATGTTTAAGAGCCACTTTCTATAGGATATTTGACCTTTTTCCCCCCTCAATTTTGAATGCACTTTGTAGTGATATCAGCCATTTATATTTATCAGTGATAAATACTGCAAATATTTTCTTCCAGTTTGTCATCTGTCATTTAATTTTACTTGTGTTTTTTTCTTGTAATATAAAAGTTTTATTTTTGTATTTTAGTCCCCATTGGAAAGCCTTTTCTTTTATAAATTCCCAGGTTACAGAAGCAATTCAGTGATTTTTTTATTTATATAGGTTCATTTTTTACATTTAAATCTTTGAATTAATTGGAGTTGAGTACAGTATGAGAAATAGATCAGATTTTTACCTTTCAAAAAAAAAGATTTTTACCTTTCTTTCCCCTGAATGTCTATTTATTTGTTAAAAAGACTATTCTTAAAAAAAAAAAAAAAGAAAAAAAAAAGAAAAGACTATTCTTGTACTGGTATTTTTGTTATATCACCTTTATGATAGCTTAATCTATTTCTGGACTTCTGGTTCATTGATCTCTGACTATTCATGCAGCAGTACCACACTGTTCTAATTGCAGATGCTTTGTAGTATGTTTAATGTCTTTTGTGTGTATTGGTGAGGTCCCTCATATATATTTCTTTCCAGGGTTTCCTAGCCTTTCTTGTATGTTTCTTTTCTTCTTGAACTTCAACATCAAGTTGTCTAGCTCCACTATAAAGGTCATTCCTATTTTTATTGGGTTCAAATTATATTTATAATTTTACAATGCATTGATGTTGAGATATCTTAACCAAAGACAGTCTTTCTTTTCAGTTGTTCAGGACTACTTTTGTCTGTTTTAAGAGTGTTTATTGGGATCCCTGGGTGGCACAGCGGTTTAGCGCCTGCCTTTGGCCCAGGGCACAATCCTGGAGACCCGGGATCGAATCCCACGTCAGGCTCCCGGTGCATGGAGCCTGTTTCTCCCTCTGCCTGTGTCTCTGCCTCTCTCTCTCTCTCTCTCTGTGTGACTATCATAAATAAATAAAAATTAAAAAAAAAAACTAAAAAAAAAAGAGTGTTTATTTTTCTTTATGTAGGTTGTTTTTTTTTAAGATTTGTATTTATTTATTCATGAAAGACACACAGAGAGGCAGAGATATAGGCAGAGGGAGAAGCAGGCTCCATGCAACGTAGCCCGATGTAGGACTCGAAGAACCCCAGGATCATGCCCTAAGCTGAAGGCAAACACTCAACTGCTGAGTCACCCAAGTGCCCCTCTTTATGTAGATTTTGAATATTTCTGTTTATTCTTAAGTTTTTAATCTTTTTATTACTATTTTAAAAGGGGCTTTCTCATCCATTATATATTCTATCTGATTTTATTTGTGTATGTGAGTGTTATTGATTTTTGCATGTTTATTTTGTATACTGCTACCTTGGTGAATTCTTTGTTCTTGAGTTTTATCGTTGATTTTCTAGGATTTTCCAGGTATTCATCAGGATATCTGCAAGTAGTTTTATTTCTTCTTTTCCAGTTGTTCTCCCTAATTTTTTTTCTCTAATTGTTTTTTTCTTCTTTTCCAGTTCTTACTTTTTACACTTCCAAATCCTTTCTTTAGTCTGATTTTATTGACTAATATGTCCAGAATAATGTAGTAGGGGTTCATACTGGCATCCTTGCCTTATTCCTGACCTTAGTGGACATTGTAATATTGTGTTGAGAGCTAGCAGTGGGAGAAAAGATAGAAGTATGCAGATAATCAGTTTTCAAAACGCTTAATGGACAGTATGTGTACCGTCATACATAATTCTCTATAGTGTTTCTCTTCCCTTTCGTGGATATGTTTTTTTTTTTTTTTAAGATTTTATTTATTTATTAGAGACACAGAATGAGAGAGAGAGAGACAGAGATACAGGCAGAGGGAGAAGCAGGCTCCATGAAGGGAGCCCGATGTGGGACTTGATCCCAGGTCTCCAGGATCACATCCTGGGCTGAAGGTGGCGCTAAGCCGCTAAGCCACCGGGGCTGCCCCACTTTTCGTGGATATTTTGAAGTTGTCTCTACCTTTCATTTTTTTCCCCCTCCCACCCTCACCCCTCAGGCAACTCTACTTTGGTTGGTCCAATTGTCAAAATTGAGGCTACTTCTGAGATCCCTGTGTTACTCAATCTGGTGGACCTTTTTGTACCCCTTTTTTCCCCTTACCTTTTTGTTAAGTCATATTTGTCTGGTTGTCCTTTTTCAGTCTTCTAGTTCTTTCTACTCTACTGGGCTTCTGATGGCCTCTTTTAAAAATCCATGTTCTAGGCTATCTTTTTTTTTGAACTCTATTTATATAGTTTTCTAAGCAAACCTGTGGCCTAAATTATCATCTGTATTACAGCTATTCTGAGAGTAGCATTTCTATTCTACACCTGTCTTCTGAGATGGAGATCTGCCAGTGTACCTGCTGATCTAGTATCTGTGTCTACTTTGAGATGTCAAAGTCACTTCACAATATAAGTTCTAACCCCCTTCTTCAAATGCCCCCAATCTTAAGTGACCAGCACCTTGTATCTTGTTATATAAAGTAGAAACCTAAGCATTATCCTTTATTCTTGTTTCTTACCATCTGCATTATCAGATTCTGTTGAATTTCTCTCTCTAATCCCTCCAGTTTTCTCTAGTCTGAAAGAAAGGTATAGACCCTGTCAAGAGGAAGAAATATCATGAGCAAAAAGCAGAGATGTTATATATAGTAGAATACATAAAGTGGAGACATACAAGTAATATTAGAAGTAACCTGACAGGTGAAGGATACTGATTGCAAGAATAAGGAATTTGGATGATCATTGGGTAAGGTGGTCAAATTACCTTTGAAACACATAAGGAAATCTGAAAAACGAAAGGGATGGGACTGCAGGTGGGAGGCTAGTTAGGAAGATAGTTTTATTAAGAGATATTAAGTGCTTATATTAAGGCATGACACTGGAGAATAAAGAGTCACAAATTAAATGGAAACCATAATGTTAACTCAGTAAAGTATAGCAACAATGTGGATATGAAGGTACAAAACAAAATTATTGAAGGTTCTAAGACTTCCTTAGAAAGTGATTAAGGTGAAGTAGTAAACAGTTTTAGAAACATAATGAGTTCTGTGATAGAGTACACATAAGGTATTGATATGGACCGGCAAGTGGAGAAAAATAAGGAATGATTGGAAATGGTGAGTAGGTTTCTTCTTTGGTGCTAGCTAGCTTCATCTGATTAGTATAGTGACTGTCCAGAGCAATGTCAAGTCATTTGAGGCAGCATCCAACCTACTGGCAATGTATGTCTATTTTGACTGTTACATGCATGCAGACATGTTTAGATTTTGGAATCCAGGTCAGGACTAGAGACATGAGGACAGAAGATGATAGTTGATGAGACATTAAGGGAAAAACAAACAAAAAGAACAAAATGAAATGAGAAGGGAATCAGCCAAAAAAACCCCTATGAGTTAATTAGATTGCATCATCAGAAAATGGGTCAAAAACTGATGGTTTTTTTGTTGGGGGAAAAATGATAGAAAGGCAAAGAGATAATTTTAGGAAGGAGATCCTGGTTATTAGGGCTATAGAGAAATCAAGAAATATAAAGATTTAGGAAAGGACATTACATTTAGGAGAACAATTTCAGTATTTGAAACTGGCAAGAGTTATATAAAAGGGACTTTTGTACTTTTGTAAAGATAACGTTGGGATGCCTGGTTGGCTCAGCGGTTGAGCCCCTGCCTTTGGCCCAGGGTGTGATCCCAGAGACCCTGGATCGAGTCCCACATTAGGCTGGCTCCCTGAGTGGAGCCTGCTTCTCCCTCTGCCTATGTCTCTGCCTCTCTTTCTATGTATCTCATGAATGAATAAATAAAATCTTAAAAAAAAAAATGTTGAAGAAAAATGTGAAGAGTTTTTGAAAAGTTAAATAGCCAAGTAATGCTAGTACTGTATTTTGCTAGACTTGAAACATTTGTAAAATATGAAATGAGTGATTATTTTTAAAAATCCACCATGGATTAGAAGCTGAATTAGAGATAGGTAATGAGAAAAGTATGGTGAGTAAGCCTGTAAATGAAGTGACCTATATAAACAGTGGGAATCCTCTGAAAGCATGTAGTGAGTAATTTATTTCAGACTTTTGTATGATACTGAGGTCTAGGAAGCAAGATGCTGGTAAGGCAAATGATGAGGAATAAATAGGAATACCACTGAAGGCTGCAGGGCAGGACAGGGACCTGGCAAAGTGCTCTCATTTTGCTGGGAATAAGAAGTTGTGACTGGTTGATTCTGATATAGGAAAGAAATAGGATATATTGGAGACATTTTAGGATATACTTAGAGATATTGGCCAACTCTGATGATGTGGTCAAAGACCAGCAACTGAAAAGGATATTTTAATTACAGGAGTAATTTGGTCTAAGAATAGAAAGCAATGAAAATGTAACAGATCTGAGAAGGGAGGCACATTATCCCATTGGTAACCCTTGGCACTTAATATATAGTGTAGTTCTCAATGGCAACTCCATTAATGAGGACTTAAGCCACCATAAGAACACACAAGAAAGGAAAGAGAATCGTGGATTAGGGAAAGTAGACATATTAATCAAAAGCAAAAAACCTTATTTTTGTATATATCCAGAAGACATTCTAAATTCTCTTAAAATTTTATAAAATGGCTGTAGATCCTCCTGGATCTCTTGACCAATATATCTGAAAGAAATGAAAAGTTTGTTTTTTCTCCTTTTTTTTACTCATTATGCCTTTTGTTTTACTGTTCTATCTTGAAATTTTAGTACAGTCTTGAGTAAAAGTGGTGATAGTGGTCACCTGTGTCTTACTCTTTTTTAAAGGGCAGTGCTTGTGATATGCCACCATTATGTATTATGTTTGCTATAGATTTTTGGAGAGATGCATTCCATTTACTTCATCACTTTTTCTAGGTAAAATTTGCATTTAATTTTTAAAATGCATTAATGCTGTTGAATATTACAGAAATATTATTTTCTGAGTCTATTGAAATGATGTTATAGTTTTGGTCCTAATGGGTTGCATAATATACAGTATTTTAGTAACAGGAAATTCCCATTAAATTTTGTAAACAAAAAGACTATTAGTTTCTTCTCTAAGAAATGAGAAGTCTTTTTTCTCTTTGGTTACACCAGGTCCTATTCTGAATCCTGTAGGCTGTGGTCCTGATGGCAGCTCTTCAGAAGTCAGCAGGAATGAAACTGAATTGGGGACTGAGAGGGTCAGCTATGAATTTGCAAATGTAGTGTAGTTTGTGTATGTGTGTATTTGATCAACCTTGGTTTCTTTGCCTTCATAATCTTTGATAACTGCAGATTTCAAATATAGTTAGATATAGAAAGACTAATAATGTGATTTCAAATTATATAGAGTTCCAAGTAAAAGTGTAGCTGGAGGGATTTTACAAGTGACCACAGGTAATTATGTAAAACTTCCAAGTAGATTAAATTTATATTCCATTTTTATTTGCTATCATACATGGAATTTTTTGTAGCACACACTAGATGTTATTGAGAAAAGATTTTAAATTACAGTCTGTATTAATAGGTTATAAATTACCTTAATCTAATAATACTCAAATTTCTTGCAAATAATGATGGTTTTTTTTTTTTTTTTTTTTACATATTTTTAAATAATTACCTGTTTATTTAGATCACTTCTTTTCTCTGGGATATTATCTGTGTATTTCATTTCAGAAAGATATTCTGGAAAATACTTGATTTTAATCTAATAGCTTTGGCAGGTTTTGCATGGGCAACCATTCTCTTCCATAAAATTGAATTAACTGTTGGAGGGAATTTGATTAAGCCATTTTTACTCACTTTCCTATTATGTTGTCAGAGTTGGAATTTCCTGTTTTATCTGAAGCTATTGGTGTGTATTGGGATCCTTCTTTGGGGGCCCTGATATGATTTGCAAGTTTTGGCTTTTTTGTTGTTGTTTTTATTCAGTATAAAAGTGACCTATTTATCAAAGTGTATATTTGGGTTTTAAGAAAAAGAGTTTTTAAATGTATGCGTTCTGAACTCTCATGAAGGTTTACTAAAATAAAGGGCTATGATTAACTTTTCTAACAGACATTCTTTCATATCTAATTATATTAAATATTTCTTTTGCTAATTATTTTATTTCATTTTCATATTAAAGTTATGTAACCTTTCCATACAGGGGCACCTAGATGGTTCAATCAGTTAAGTGTCTGCCTTGGGTTCAGGTCATCATCTCAGAGTCTGGGGATCGAGCCCTGTCTGCATCAGTCTTCCTGCTCAGTGGGGAGTCTGTTTCTCCCTCTGCACCTCCACCCTATTTGTTTTCTTTCAAATAAATAAATAAATAGATAAATAGAAAATAAATAGATAAATCCCTTAAAAGATTTCCATGCAAATTAATAAAAAGCAATCATAGTTTTCTTACTAAAATACTGTATCAGCCCCTTATTTTGCATTACATTAATTATAATATTCTCATGTTCCACATATTATAGGTAATTGAAGATTTGAGTAAATAGTAATAAAGTAAAAACATTTGGGGAAAGAAAATTAGACTATACTAAGGAGTTTGACTTCATGGTGTCAGGGGCAGGGAGGTGGGCAGTAGAGTGGTGATGAGATAAGAGGCCTGTTTTTCTTGTGTTTTAGTTTATCACAATTTAGAAGAGAGACTCATAAGGTAAATGTACCTAGAACTAGAGCAGGCTTACATGATTTATCAGTTTCTCAGAGTTTGATACAGTAGTCACGATAATCTGGTGAGTGATCTTTGTGTGAAAAAAGTCTACTCAGTATCATGAAAACATCTATTATTACACAAAGGATAAATATAATTTCTGTTTTGCATTATTGGAAGTTAACAAAGCCCTTTATTCGTTTTGCTTAACTCTTAGAATTCTGACAAGATTTGTTTGTCACAATTGAGCATGTTAATATATACATTTAATATTTACTGTTACCCTTCCCCAAAATGAAGCACACTTTTCTGATCTTTAATCCTAGAAGGTGATAAGATGATGAAACCTTGCATATGGTGAATTTTGTTTTCTTACATGGTCAAATATTCTGGTTACTGAAAGATTATCTCCTTTTTCCTTTTTGAATATTTTTGGTCCTGTTTTCTTGCCCAGACAAACTCTTCTGGATATAATTTAAACTTTGTGGGATGATTAAAATGGTACTTTTAAGTTCTAAAAATGAGAAGTGCTGTTGAGGAGAGTTTTGGTTAATAAAAATGAGATACTTTTGTACATGTAATTCAGTATATTACTTATATTTGAGATTTACTGAGACTTGAAGTCCCAAAAAGTTTTAGGATTTTCTGATATACATGGTCCTTAGAGTTTGTGTGTTTGGATTATGTGATTTTATAAAAGTACTTAGTATTCTGTGATTATTATTGTTGTGGCTTAAGAGCTTGCCTCTTTTTTTTTTTTTTTAAGATTTTATTTGAGAGAGAAGGAGAGAGTGAGTGAGTGAGGTGTGTGGGGGTAGGGGCGGAGATAGAGGGAGAGGAACTCTGCAGTGAGTGCAGTGCCTGACTTGGGGCTTGATCCCACAACCCCGAGATTACAACCTGAGCTGAAATCAGGAGTCAGATACTCAACTGACTGGGCCACCCAGGTGCCTTAAGAGCTTGAATCCTTTAAAAAGCCAAGGTAATGAGTCAGTCATGCAAAGACACACTTAGGTGATGGTTGTTTTTTATTGAAGAATAATTGACATATAGTATTATTAATTTCAGGTGTATAACATAGTGATTTGATATTTATATACATTCTGAAATGGTCACCACAGTAAGTGTAGTTATCATCTGTCACCATACAAAGTTGTTACAATGTTAGTAACTGTATTCCCTATGCTGTATCTTAATTACATCCTGTCTTTATTTTATAATTGAAAGATTGTACCTCTTAATCCCCTTCACCTATTTTGTTCAACCCTCCACCCCCACCCCCTCAACTCTGGCAACCATCAGTTTGTTTTCTGTATCTGAGTCTGTTTCTGTTTCTGTTTTGTTTTTGTTTGTTCATTTGTACTTTTTATTTTCCACATATATATATGAAGTCATAGGGTGTTTGTCTTTCTCCATCGGATTTATTTCACTTAGCATAAAACCCTTGAGGTCCATCCATATTGTTGCAAATGATAAGACTTCTTTCTTTCTTTCTTTCTTTCTTTCTTTCTTTCTTTCTTTCTTTCTTTCTTTCTTCCTTCCTTCCTTCCTTCCTTCCTTCCTTCCTTCCTTTCCTTCCTTTCCTTCCTTTCCTTCCTTTCCTTCCTTTCCTTCCTTTCCTTCCTTTCCTTCCTTTCCTTCCTTTCCTTCCTTTCCTTCCTTTCCTTCCTTTCCTTCCTTTCCTTCCTTTCCTTCCTTTCCTTCCTTTCCTTCCTTTCCTTCCTTTCCTTCCTTTCCTTCCTTTCCTTCCTTTCCTTCCTTTCCTTCCTTTCCTTCCTTTCCTTCCTTTCCTTCCTTTCCTTCCTTTCCTTCCTTTCCTTCCTTTCCTTCCTTTCCTTCCTTTCCTTCCTTTCCTTCCTTTCCTTCCTTTCCTTCCTTTCCTTCCTTTCCTTCCTTTCCTTCCTTTCCTTCCTTTCCTTCCTTTCCTTCCTTTCCTTCCTTTCCTTCCTTCCTTCCTTCCTTCCTTCCTTCCTTCCTAGCTTCCTTCCTAGCTTCCTTCCTTCCCTCCCTCCCTCCCTCCCTTCCTCCCTTCTTTCTTTCTTTTTCTTTCTTTCTTCCTTTCTTCCTTTCTTCCTTTCTTCCTTTCTTCCTTTCCTTTCTTTCCTTTCTTCTTTCGTGTATACACCACATCTTCTTTATCCATTAATCTGTCAGTGCACTTGTAGGCTGCTTCCATATCTTAACTATTATAAATAATGCTGCTGTGAACATAGCGGTGCATACGTCTTTTCAAATTAGTATTTTCACTTCTTTGGGTGAATATCTAGAAGTAAAATTGCTTGGATTGTATGGTAGTCCTCTACTTTTAATTTTCTGAAGAACTTTCATATTGTTTTCTATTGTGGCAGAGCCACTTTACATTCCCACCAGTGGTGCATAAAGGTTCTTTTTTCTCCACATCCTTACCAACACTTGTTACACTTGTTGTGTCTTTTTGATACTAGCAATTGTGACAGGTGTGAGATGATATCTCATTGCGGTTTTTATTTGCATTTCCATGATGGTTAGTCATATTGAGCATCTTTGCTTTTTTGGTCATCTGTATGTCTACTTTGAAAAAATGTGTATTCTGGTCCTCTGTCCATTTTTAAATTGGATTGTTTCTTGATATTGGGTTTTTAGACTTTTGTATTTTGGTTGTTAATCCCTTATTGGATATATTATTGCAGGTAACTTCTCCTGTTTAGAAGGTTGCCTTTTCTTTTGATGATGGTTTTCTTTGTTGTACAAAAGCTATCTAGCTTGAAGTTATCCCATTTGTTTATTTTTACTTTTGTTGTCCTTGCCTGAGGGGACAGATAAAAAATATGGCTAAGGTGAATGTCAGTGAGCTTTACTGCCTGTTTTCTTTTAGGAGTTTTATGCTTTCAGGTCTTCCATTTATGTCTTTTTATTTTTTTAAAGATTTTATTTATTCATGAGAGGCAGAAAGGAGAGAGGCAGAGACATAGGCAGAGGAAGAAGCAGGCTCCCTGCGGGGATCCTGATGCGGCAGTTGATCCCTGGACCCCAGGATCACAACCTGAGTCAAAGGCAAATGTTCAACTACTTATCCACCCCGGTGTCCCCGTTCATGTCTTTAATCCATTTCGAGTTGAATTTTGTTTATGGCATAAGAGAGTGGTCCAGTTTTATTTTTTTCATGCAGCTGTCCAGTTTTACTGGCACTGTTTATTGAAAAGGCTGTCTTTTCCCCACAGTACATTCTTGTCTCCTTTGTTATAGACTAATTGACCATATGAGTATGGGGTTATATTTGGGCTCTCTCTTCTATTCCATTGAACTGTGTTTCTGTTTTTATGCCAGTATTATACTATTTTGATTAGTAATATAGTTAGTAGTATAGCTTTGCCGTATAGTTTGAAATTAAGGAGCATATCTTCATCTTTGTTCTTCTTTCCAAGTTCTTTTTGGCCATTTGGGGTCTTTTGTTGTTCCATACAAATTTTAGGATAATTTGTTCTTTCTGTAAAAAATGCCATTGTAATTTTGTTATGATTTGCATTGGATAGCATGGACACTTTAACAATATGAATTTCCAATCCATAAACATACTGTATTTCTTTGTGTGTCTTCAATTTTTTTCATCATCATACAGTTTTCAATATAGAAGTCTTTTCACTTCCTTGGTTAAATTTATTCCTATGTACTCTTTTTAATGCAATTGTAAATGGGATTGTTTTCTTAATTTCTCTTATAGTTTGTCATTAGTGTATAGAAGATGCAACAGATCTCTGTTATGTTGATTTTTGTCCCTTGCAACTTTACTGAATTCATTTAGTCCAATAGTCTTTGGGTAGAGGCTTTAAGGATGTCTATTTATAGTGTCATTTCATCAGTGAACAGTATGTTTTACTTCTTCTTTTCCAATTTAGATGCCTTTTATTTTTTTTCTTGTCTGATTACTATGGCTGATATGTCCAACACTATGTTGAATTAAAGTGTTGGAAGTGGACATCCTTGTCTTATTCTTGATCTTACAGGAAAACGTTTCAGTTTTTCATCATTGAATAAAATGTTAGCTGTTACCTTGTCATATGTGGCCTTTATGATGCTGAAGTACATTCCCTCTGTACCCACTTTGCTGAGAGATCTTATCATAAATGGATGTTGAATTAAGTGAAATACTTTTTTTTTTTTTTTTGCATCTTTTGAGATGATCATGTGTTATTTATCCTTCCTTTTGTTAATGCATTGTAGCACACTGATTAATTTGTGGATGTTGAACCATTCTTAGATCCCTGCAATATATCCCATTTGATCGTGGTATATGATCCTTTAATTGTATTGTCAAATTTGGCTTGCTAATGTTTTGTTGAGGATTTTTGCATCTATGTTCATTAGCAATATTGGCCTGCAATTTTCTTTTTTGTAGTGTCTTTGGTTTAGGACATGGTAATGCTGGTCTTGTAAAATGAGCTTGAACGAATTCCTTTCTCTTCAGTTTTTTAGGATAATGTGAAAAAGATAGATATTAACTCTTCTATAAATGTTTTGTAAAATTCACCTGTGAAAGTTGTCTGGTTCTGGACTTTTCTTTGTTGGGTATTTTTTGATTATTCATCCAGTATCCTTACTAGTAAGTAATTTTCAGTTTCTTTCAGATTTTCAGTTTCTTTCTCATTCAGTCTTAAAAGATTGTATTTCTAGGAATGTATCCATTTTTTTCTAGGTTGTCCAATTTTTTGCTATCTAAATTTTCATACTAATATGGTCCTTTATATTTCTGTGGCATTGGTTGTAATTTCTCCTCTTTCATTTCTGATTTTATTTATTTGCATCCTCTTTCCCTTTTTTTTTTTTTGATGAGTTTTACTAAAGGTTTATCAGTTTTGTTTATCTTTTCAAAGAACCAGCTTTTAGTTTCATTAATCTTTTTTACCTTTTTGAAGTCTCTACCCATTTTTATTCTCTATTTATTTTCATTCTGATCTTTATTATTTCCTTCTACTAACTTTGGACTTTGTTTCTTTTTCTAGTTCCTTTGGGTATAAGGTCAGATCGTTTATTTTAGGTTTTTCTTATTTATTGAGGTGGGCTTGTATTGCTAGAAACTCCCTCCTTAAAATTGCTCTTGCTGTGTCCTGTTGATTTGGGAGCAGTGTGTTTCCATTTTCAGCTGTCTTAAGATATTTTTTTGATTTCCTCTTTGATTTCTTTATTGACTCATTGGGTGTTTAGTAGCATATTGTTTAGTCTCCATGTGTTGTGTTTTTTTCTAGTTTTCTTCCTGTAGCTGATTCCTAGTTTCAGATCATTGTGGTTGGAAAAGATCAGTCTTTTTAAAATTAAACTTGCGACTTCTTTTGTGGCTTAACATGATAATATTCTGGAAAATGTTCCATATGTACTTGAGAAGAATATATATCCTGCTGGTTTGGGATGGAATGTTCCATATGTATCTGTTTAGTATAGATGGTCTAATGTGTTGTTCAAGGTCTGGATGATGTATTCATTAATATAAGTGGGCTGTTAAAATCCCCTACTGTTACTGTATTACTGTCAATTTCTCCCTTTGTGTCTACCAATATTTGCTTTATATTTAGATTCTCCTATGACTTCTGCATAAACATTTACATGTATTTTATCTATTTTCTTATATGATTGATCCCTTCGTAATTACATAATCTGCTTGTTTGACTTTATAGCCTTTGTTTTAAAGTTCATTTTGTCTGATACAAATATTGCTTCTCTCATTTCTCTGATGTTAGGTATTGCTACCCTAGCTTTCTTTTCATTTCCATTTGCATGGAATATCTTTTTCCCCCCTTTTATTTTTCAGTCTGTGTATCTGTAGATCCAGAGTCTCCTGTAGGCTGTATATAGATAGATCTTATTTTTTGAATCCATTTAATCACTTATATCTTTTTATTGGAGCATTTAGTCCATTTACATTGAAAATAATTATTGATAGATACGTATTTATTTGCCTTTTGTTAATGGTTTTCTGTTTGGTTTTGTAGTTTTCTGTTCTTTTTCTTTTGTTTTCTTCATTGTGATTTGTTGACTTTTTATTGTTATGTTTGGATTCCTTTCTCTTTATTTTTTGTGTATCTATTATAGGTTTTTTTCGTTTGTGGTTGTCATGAGGCTCATATATAACAACCTATGTATATAGCTATCTATTTTAAGTTGCTGGTTTAAATTCTAACACATTCTGAAAGCACTACACTTTTATTCTTTTCTTTCACTGTGTTTTGTTTTTGACATCTTATTTTATGTCTTTTTATTTAATGTATCCCTTAACTCGTTATTGTAGATTTAGGTGATTTTACTACTTTTTTTTTTTTTAATCTTCATACTAGCTTAATAAGTGGTCAATCCACTACTTTTTCTATATGTTTGCCTGTACCAGTGAGTTTTTTTTCTTTCATATATTTTCTTTTATTTTTTAGTTATGGCCTTTTCTTTTGTGCTTAACGAAGTCCTTTGAACATTTTAATATTTTTTGTAAAGCTGTTTAGTGGCGATGAACTCTTAGGTTTTTCTTATTTGGGAATCTGTAAACTTTATAAACTCTTCAATTCTAAATGATAACCTTGCTCAGAGAGTATCCTCAGTGGTAAGTTGTTTCCTTTTCAGCGCTTGATTTATTTAAAGTTTTTTTTTTTTTTTTTGAAGATTTTAAAAATTTTTTCATGAGAGGCAAGAGGAGGCAAGAGAGAGGCAGAGACATAGGCAGAGGAGGCTCCCTATGGGCAGCCTGATGTGAGAGTTGATCCCAGGACCCCAGGATCATGACCTGAGCCAAAGGTAGATGATTAACCATTGAGCCACCCATATGCCCCCCCCCCCCCTTTAAGATTTTATTTATTTATTTGACAGAGAGAGATAGAGTGTGTACACAAGCAGGAGGAGTGGCAAGCTGAGGAAGAGGGGGAAGCAGGCTCCCTGGTGATCTGGGAGCTGGACATGGGGCTGGATCCCAGGACCCTGGGATCATGACCTGAGCTGACAGCAGATGCTTAACCGACTGAGCCACCCAGGTCCCCCCACTTTTTAGCACTTTAAATATATCATGCCTACTCTCTTCAGACCTGTAAAATTTCTGCTGAAAAATTAGTTGATAATCTTGTGGGGAGTCCCTTATGTATAACTAATTGCCTTTTCCTGCTGCTTTTAGAATCGTCTTTATCTTTGGTTTTCCTGGGTGGCACAATCAGTTAAGTGTCCAACTCTTGATTTCGACTCAGGTCATAATCTCAGAGTCATGGGATCTAGCCCTGTGTAGGGCTCCACGCTCAGCAGGGAATCTGCTCAAGGTTCTCTCTTCCTCTCTCTCCCCTTCCACTCCTCCCTGTGCTTGTCTGTGCTGTCTCTCTTTAAAATAAATAAATCTTAAAAAAAAAAAAAAAGATTGTCTTTAGTTTTTGACACTTTAGTTATACTGTGTCTTGGTATGGATATCTTTTCTATCTCTGTTGATGTTCATCCTTTCATGAGTTTGGTAAACGTCTTTATGACCATTATTTTAAATTCTTTATTGGGTGGGTTGCCCACCTCCCAGTTTGTTTGTTTCTTTTTCTAAGATTTTGTTTTGTTCTTTTGTTTGGAATATATTCCTCTCTTTTTTGCACAGCATTCTATTGGTTTTTGTGATTTAGATAGTTCAGCTACATCTCTTGGTTTTGAAGGAGCAGTAGGAGTTGTTCTGTGGGGCCCAGAAATCTGATCTCTCCTGGCCATCAGAGCCTGATGTTCCAGAGGGTATTCCCTGTGTGGGCTTTGTGTACCCTCCTGTTGTGGCAGGGATGCAACTGCTATAGGCACACTGCTGCGCATTGTCCTGCAAGTGCTAGCTGAGATGCTGGGTTGTGTGGGGCTCTTAGTGGGACATTCCCCCTGGCGTTAACCATATTGAGGGAGGATTCCAAAATGGCACTTTCCAGTGTTGGGATCACCATGGCTGAAGAACTAGCAAAAATATCTAGAATGTGGCCCTACTGCCTCTTGCCTTTCTGGTGCTTGTTCCAAGGGTGATAAGTAGATTTCCTTTACCTCTGTTTTGTGAACCTTTTTTGGATCTGGTGTTTTTGCATTGGTTTCTCGATTGAGTAAGTCTGTGTGTGAGCCCTTTAAAAGTGAGTTTTCCTTTCCTTCTAGTTTTGTAGTTTT
Source organism: Canis aureus (assembly GCF_053574225.1). Classification (NCBI taxonomy): domain Eukaryota; kingdom Metazoa; phylum Chordata; class Mammalia; order Carnivora; family Canidae; genus Canis; species Canis aureus. Next base: position 27,331,354 of record NC_135632.1, on the reverse strand, counting down.
CCTGATATACTCCTTTTGGTTTTCAAAGCCAGGCATTTGATCTTATCTCTCCTGTGCGGGATATTAGGGTTGGCGTGCATGATGTGGAGCTTAAATCTTTTCCTGCTCTAAAAAAAGTTCCACAATCTCAAGTGTCTAAGGAGCACCATACCTGGGGTGTGGTTTATTACTTAGCGAGATTTTATCTCTGCTTCTTCTACCCATCTTGGTGTTTTCCCATATTGTGGAGGCTCTTTTCATTCACTATCTAGGCCCCCTTTACAGGGAGTTATTTCAAATTCTGTTGTAAATTGTTATGTCTGTGAAAATAGGTGAGTTCAGGATTTTACTACCCAACATCTTGAATTGTAACCTTGAAGAAAACTATCAATCTAAAGATGGATGTTTTGAGGGACACCTGGGTGGCTTAGTGGTTAAGTGCCTGCCTGTGGCTCAGGACGTGATCCTGGAGTCCCGGGATTGAGTCTCACATCAGGCTCCCTGCATGGAGCCTGCTTCTCTCTCTCTCTCTCTCTCTCTCTCTCTCTCTCCCCCCCCCCCTTCTGTGTCTCTCATAAAAAAATAAATAAAATCTTAAAAAAAATGGATGTTTTGGGTATGTGGAAATCTGAGACTAAGTTGAACCAAATATATTGCTCTTAGGAAATAATAAACTTATGTTAATTGGTTTCTATGCACCAAATCTTGGTTAAATACAGCCCAAAATAGAGTAAGCTATGGAGGGTCAAATGAGAATAATTCTAGTCAAATGAAAAGACACTATGGTATTTTTTGAACTTCACATTTTTTTAATTCTTATACTTGAGAAAATGATTTTACCAGTCTATTTCCCAAAAGTAACTTATACAGAACATAATATATACATGGTCGAATCTTACTACCAATGAGCTCTGTTTTCTGGTCAACGTTATTCCTTTAAGAGCTGGAAGTAGTAGCTTAGTCTGAAACTTTCTGTCTCATTTTAAACATGTCTGACTGAGAAACTCTGTGTCAAAACAAGTCTAGCTCTCTGTCAAGAGTGACACGTTCTTCATAGGGATTTCTGGAATTGCCTTTAAGGAAGTATTTTAGTAATTTCTTTGGAACCCTTATTAATTGGTTATATCAACTCTGAAGCTGAGGTGGAGATAGGCCGTAGATCTGAGTTTTCTAGTTTTGTTATCATTTATTCTAAGTATGATAATTTGTATTTGAGGATTTATTCTGGGGTTTATCTATATTCATTGAACATTTATACTAATGAGGCTCAAGATGTACTTTGTCTTTGTTCAAGCTGTACACCAGCTTTAGGGATTTTTGAGAAGGGATGCCTTTTAAAAAGTCTGATTTGCAATAATACATGTATGGATAGTCTGTCAAGGTTACATTTTGAAAATTAGGAATTTTTGTTGTTTAGAAAATTTAATCATAAATCAGTGCCTATCAGTGAAGCACAGAGCTGGAGAGATTTCTTTGGTTTCATGAATACAAGAGATTGTATATTTCAGTGAGAGAAACTGACGTCTGAGTCCCTGGAATCTCAGATTTCAGTAGTCCATGGTTATAGGGGATACAGACTTCACTTTTGATGGTACGTTTCTGAGTTACTTTAGTAAGGTAGAGATGAAGGAATCACTGTAATTCATCACATGATTTTGACTTATATCACTCATAGGTATACTTGAAGGCATTGTGATGTTGTGTAAAGGACATGGCTTGTGGAATGTTACAGACTTGATTTTTTTTTTTTAATTTTTTTTTAATTTTTTTTAATTTATGATAGAGAGAGAGAGAGAGAGAGAGAGAGAGGCAGAGACATAGGCAGAGGGAGAAGCAGGCTCCATGCACCGGGAGCCCGACGTGGGATTCGATCCTGGGTCTCCAGGATCGCGCCCTAGGCCAAAGGCAGGCGCCAAACCGCTGCGCCACCCAGGGATCCCCTACAGACTTGATTTTAAGTACTATATATTAACTGTGTGATATTAAATAAATTGATTTAGCAACGCCTATATTTCTTTTTTTTTTTTTTAACGCCTATATTTCTTCATCTGTACAAGTAAGAATAATGATTATAAGATTTTTTTCATATGGTTATTATGGGAATTAAATGACATTTTTAAAATACAAAGAAGAATCTTTCTTTTAGGACATCTTCCAGTAATCCTCACTCCCACCCCAGTATTATGGTTTGAAGAATACATTAAAAAAGTTATCCTTCTGCGTAGCAAAAGTAAATGACATTAGTAATGTAAATTAATTTACTGCTGTTTTATTGAGCTCTAATACATGTGGTATCTTGTATTTATATTGTTGGAGTCTTAGTTTCAAACCTAGTAAACAAGTAACTTAATGCAAACTTTAAAATTCAGCTATAATATTTGTACCTGTTAGAAGTTCAAAGTAAGATATTAGATGAATCATAGAGACTACAATTTGGCAGCTTTTTGAAGATAGTACTTAATTGGAGGTACTTCTAGGCTTCCAGCAGTATTATTTAGAACCAAGGAAAATGGGGGGGGGGAGCCAGAAAGAAAGAGAAAAAAAGAGTCTCATGTAATTATTCAATTCGTTGTGAGTTCAGAAACTTCAATTTAGTAGGCAAATTAAATTCGGATTAATGTTATAAAAGTTAGCAAAAATAAAATTGAGATCCCTTATTTGTTTTTTCTTTTATCTTCAACATACGTTTTTGGGGTGCAGGATGCTGAGCTAGCCATCTATATATATGAAGGGATATAGTATGTGTTTTTTCTCTTAGCTTTATTCTTACCCCTTCTCCTCCCACCTTTTTGTAGTTCTTTCATAGCACAAATAATCTGCCTATCTCAAATTAGACACCTTGAAAATTTACTAAATCCATTTCTCTTCTTTCATTACTATGTCTAGGTACCACCATTTTTTCTCATATTCTTTTGTCTTAGTCTTCCCTTTCTAAAGCTACTATGTTAGTACTCTACATCACCATTGGAATTATCTTTCTGACTCATTGTATGCCTAATAATTGATTCAGCTGTTTTCAATGCTGCTAATGATCAGCAACATTATCCAATTTAAATTTCCTTTATTTCTTTTTGAGAAGGAGCTGATAGTGAGATCAATAAAGGAATAGTAGTTTGGTAGTAAAAAAGTGAAGGGAAAGTCAAGAGCCATAAAGCAGTGAAAATATATCTTCAATAATTGAGTCCTTTGTAGAGCTTATTGTCTGTTCTATTTCTGGTTATAATTAGGTTTGTCCACTTCTGTTTTCTGAGAACTAAGGCTTCCTCAATATTCTAGAATAACTTGAGACAGTGACTACTTTCATAGACTTTCCTCCAGTGTAATCAAGTGTGGTTTGAGTTTTTCTTTTTGCAAAGTTTGAACAAGATAAATTACAGTGTTTATTGTATAAAAGGTGACAGTCAGGTAATGTTATAAAAAAGGCAACAGATTAAAAAAAGGAACTCTGAAACAAATGGAATAACATAAGGAGGAGTAGTTAATGAGATGTAGAATAATTTAATTAGTGTGGAACTGAGAATTTAGAGTACAAAATAAAATTATGGACAATGCTTAAACTTTCAGCCTGTTTAAAATAATTTCTTCAAAAATCTTCATCTTACAGGATGAAAGTTACAGGAACATACTTAAAAGAAGGTAACACTTTAATTACAAATATGCTTATTTGCTTACTGTACTGTGGAAGGATGTGTACTTTGAAAAGTTCCTTGCCAGGACGCCTGGGTGACTCAGTGGTTTAGCGTCTTCCCTTGGCTCAGGATATGATCCCAGAGTCTGGGGATGGAGTCCCACATCGGGCTCCCTGCATGGAGCCTGCTTCTCCCTCTGCCTATGTCTGTCTCTCATAAATGAATAAATAAAAATCTTTAAAAAAAGTTCCTTGTTTTATGTCTGCCACAGATAATGGACAAAAACTAAAGCTTAAGGGGATTTTTTCATCTCAAGGAGTCACGTTGAATCTGCAGCTTTCTTAGGGAAACCGTTTCTGGAATTTTCTAACTTTTCCCAGGGCATTTAGATCGATCTTCAAGACTAGAATGAACAATTGCCCAAAGCAACTCTAACAATTTATGGGGCTTATTTTGGTTCATTTAAATAGCGAGACTGAGAATGATCTGTTTCTTATTCTTAAGCTAATTTGAACTTGGTATTTAGAGCTTGATTCTAAATGGAACCAGGATGTAGGGAAGAGAGGTTATCTTGTTGGAACTAAGAGAAATATAGTAGAAGATGTAATCTTTAAATCCCAGAAAAGTATCTTCTTGCATTATACATACATTGGTTTCTGTTTTGCTTGGAACTTCTGGTAGTATGGGCTCTAACTTAGTACTGATGGTGGTTAGTGAAAATGAGCATGACTGTTGAGAGAAAATAATGTTAAATACTATTTCAAGATGAAGAGTCATTTAGGAAGTGACGATACAGTTTATTTATTAGGACAACGTGGAAGCATTTCATTTAACATAAAAGTCAAAAAGATTTATATTGTGTCAGTACTTTGGGATTGTTGGCTGCATAAAGGTTTATGAAGTTAAGGGAGTTCATGCATAGAGTGAGTAATGGTCATATGGACTCTGGGTTCAGATCACATGACTTCAAATCTCAGCTTTACCATTTGTTAATGGTGAGATCTTGGGCAAGTTAGTGTGCTTAGGCTCCTCTTAGCTATTTTGGGGGGCACAGTTAGGGTGGAGGAGAGGAGGCATTAAATGTGTACCATGTAAATATCAGCATCACAGTGTAGTACTGATGTTACTGTTACTGAAGTTCTTCAAACAACTTTTATTATCTTTAGCTTTCTATTCCCTATCATGGTCCTAATGTAAGTCACAGGATCTAAAAGAAAAACCTGAGTGGGTATTTTCTTTGATTCATAAAAATACAAGGAGATAATATGTAATAAACTTTAAATTTTAACTCCCTTTATTTAGCTTCACAGATAAACCCTGAAAGAACAACATCTATCTTGAAATCTCAAAATTAAAAAAAATTAAATTCATTTAAACTTGGATGAAAGTTTGGAGTTTTGGGATTTGTTATAACCTTTAGGTCACTAGAATGGTGTTAAGGCAGCCCTAACTTAGTACACCAGTAGATCAGGTTGATGGGTGCTGCCCCGACAGTGACCGGAATGTATGCTTTTGTACTGACAGTGTGGTTCAAGTAGAAGGAAAGATAGACATTAGTTTTTAAGTGATCTGAAGTGTCTGGAAATAGAGTAGACATTTTCTTTCCTGAATGCTTCTTTGGTACCAGTGTATGTTAGCATCTATGCATCCAGTAGTGTCATGAGAAGAGTTGTATGTAATCTTTTAATCCATTTTTTGAATAACTGTTACTGTATTAGGCCTTCTTATATATTTACAAGATTCTCTAATTAACAATATATTTTTTTGACCAAAGGTTAACTTTTGTGATAAAATTTTCTTTATGGGGACACCCGGATGGCTCAGCAGTTAAGCATCTGCCTTCGGCCCAAGGTGTGATCCTGGAGTCCCGGGATCAAGTTCCACATCGGGCTCCCTGCATGGAGCCTGCTTCTCCTTCTGCCTTTGTCTCTACCTCTCTCTCTCTCTCTCTCTCTCTCTGTCTGTCTCTCATAAATAAATAAATGAAATCTTTAAAAAAAAATTTCTTTATGAATCATTCATCTCCCTTAAACATTCCTATGGTCTTTTGACATATGTATCTCTAGATGACTTTGTTTTAATCATAAGATTAAAATCTATATTAAGGAAAATCCGCTTTGATGGAGGCGTTTTATGTATAGTTAAAACTGTTTTTAATTATCCCTCTTTCCATTGGCAAGGACCTTGACAGTAGTTGTTAAGAAAAATATCTGAAATGTTTGTATTAAGTTGGGTACAATTTATTTATTTATTTATTTTTTAGGAGGGGAGAGGCAGAGAGAAAGGGGAGAAAGAGAATCTTAAGCAGGCTCCATGCCTAGGGCAGAGCCTGACATGGGGCTTGATCTCATGACCCTGAGATCGTGACCTGAGCTAAAATCGAGTCAGATGCTTAACTGACTGAGCTTACCCAGGGGCCCCACATTTGGTACAATTTAATTGGAACTCAATGAAGTAATATATATGTTCAACAAATAATTTTAAAATTATGTGCCTGAAGAATGGAAAGTGGTCATAGGTAGATATCTTTTAGAAAACTTAAAGGGTCATCTATTTCAATTCTCTATCAGAATCCTTGAGAGGATGCTTGAGAATCTCCATTTTAAGAAGCTGCTTAGGTGATTTTTATGCACTCTATAGTTTTAGAACTATTGCTGAACTCTTTGCCTGTAGCTTGTAGGAAATTGGCTCTTTGCTTTTTTGATAGAAACTATTCTTCCTCAGGTACTATTCCTGATGACCTGCCATGCCCTATACTGTGAAATTTTCAAAGCTTTCAGTGTCAGCCTTAGTTTCTACTTTAAGTTCATTCTCAACTGGATCTCCTATGGTGAAGGAACAGATCATGTTAATGGTGATGCACAACCCAGTGGACTGTGACAGAAGGCTTTTATATATTCCCTAAAATGTCAGTATTTCCTAGCAAGGTAGGAATTGCAGGTGAGGAGAAATACAGGAGAACTTAAGTGGTCTTCTGGGGCCAGGATTGAAACTGAGGTTAATTATTTTAAAGACCAGACTTTGACATAACCTTCCTTTTTAGTGGTAAGAAAATGGGCTGTGGTTTCAGGTATGCTCGGGTTGGAAGTGTGCCCTATCACTTACTGGCTTTACTAGCAATTTTAATACTTCCCTAAACTTCAGTATCCCTATCTGAAAAGTAGGCTCAGTAGTTGTTAAATTCTAAGGTTTTTGGAGGGTTAATGATCTAATGCATGTTTTTAGAATGCTTCAGCATATTTTTAGTAGTTTTGATCCTGAATAGGCTTTACAATAAATGATGACTATTATTTAGCAACTTAAGGCAAATATGCCTTATGGAGTTAATCAGTCACAGACTAAATGAGTTTGTCACATTATGAAGTATGTTTTTCTGTTCCGATGTGGCATGATAGCTAGAAACAAGGAAGATACAGCATGTGTATGGAATTTTGGGGGGGGGCATGGGAAAACAATGTAGGCATCTTTTTTTTTTTTCCCCTACCCATACCCTAATAAATTCTAAATTTGATTCTAGCCCAGGCTTTTCTTAAAGTTCCAGACTATTAATAGCTCTAGATTTTTACATTAAACTCCCTACAGGACATCTCCAATGGGTAATCCCATAATATGTCCTATTCTAACTTGGGCTCTTTGTTCCAACAACTGATCTTCCAGGTTTCCTTAGGGATTGCTATTTAACTTCATCCCCCACAAAATCTAATCTTTCACCAAATTCTTCTGACTGCTTGCCCATAAATGTTGTTCTTCCTTTTCTTCCCCATCTTTACCACTATCACTTTAGTCTAAGCTACTGTTGTCTCATACCTACCTTCTCCTCTATACCTTTCTTACTCCTCACCATAATCCAGCATTTGATAAATTTTCATGTATAATTTATTGTCATCCTATATTTAAAACCCTGTAGTAATGTTGCCTTAATAATTTCTGCCCCATTTTGTTTCACTTATATTTCCTCTGTAGTTGGCCCCTCTGCTTCTCTCCTAGAAATATGTGCTTTTCTCCTAATGCTTTTGGACCTTAGTACTTGTTATGCCTAGACTGACATTTCCCATACTTTTCAGATCTCATCTTAAATAGACTTTCTTTAGGTCTTTGCTGATTTCTGGGTAAGTCAAGTCTCCTATTACAAAACTCATGTCTCACCCTTTACCATATCTTTAATAGCATTTATCACTGTTTGCAGTTACGTATTTGCATTGTTATTGGATACTGTCTGATTTCCTACATAAAGTGTAAGTTTTGTGAGGGTTGAGAATTTCAGGGTTTACAAAGGCCTGGATTGGGCCTGACACCAGATGAAAAGTAATAAATGACTGACTGAAATACATTGACTAGGCAATTAAAATACAAAGTGTTTAATTCTAAAGTGAGGTAAGTACAGATGAAGTCAGTGTTGGCATATTAAACATTGTTTTTGGGGAATACTTTAGTTATTATAGCATTTGTTTGATTGACTCCTAATTTTACTTTTTCTATTACAAATATAGATAAGTAGTATTTTGAATTTTGAATTTCCCAGTACAGATTAAGAGCTTCCAGAAGTTGATTGTACTTGAATGCACTTCAGAGTAAAACCTTTCCCCCTCACATCTGCACAGGATTTAAAGTTTACAATTCCAAAACATATAGCTGATTACATACTTTTTGATGCTTAACATATGGAATATGTTCATATATGTTAGTTGCCTAAGGCATAAAAATTGAAAAATACTAACAAAACTTACAAAAACAACTAATCATAGATATTTTTTGTAGGTGTCTCAACTTTTATAAAAATTTTAAAAAATCAAGAAGATTAATATAACATTAGAATTTGGAATTAAGCTTATATTTGCTTTCTGGTATTTGGACCTCAAGTTACTGTGTGACTATTATTGACAGATTGAACTGTTATTGTGAAAACTCTTAAGACTTTAGTATATTCTTGAAAGTTCGTTTAGTACTGTTGTTTACATTTTAAAATTAGTGCATTCAATAAGATTTTGGTTTCCATCTCTGCTGAATTCTCCCTAGGAGTGCACAACTTCAAAAATAAAGAGGCACAGTCAGCAGAAAAAAGAGGTGGTCTGAGCATTTATGCGTTAAATATGCATGTTAATTAGGAAAAAAATTAGAAAAATATGAAAACAGATGTTACATAAATTATTGCAGTCCCAGGGCAGCAGTAACTTATACACTGACAATAATTTTTGTATGTGCATGTGTATATCTATTTCTAGATTTCTCAATATTTATGCAATTCCATAGAGAATAACTAGAGAAAGAACTGGTATATCCTTTCAGTGAGACTATGGTAAACATTTTTTCTGCCTATAGATTACTGAAGAAATCTAGTTTCATAAAGTCTTACTGTATAGATAAACCCTCTGTGTTATCCAATTCTGCTTTGTAGCCTTTTGGTTTTTCTGGTAGTATGCTAATGAGATATTTTATTGGATATATCCTTTTGGAGCAAGAAAGTAAATTATCCAAACAATGTTAGAAATGTAAAATTGACCTGAGTGTAAAGTATGCATTTATTTTTATTTTTATTTTTTTTTAATTTTTTTATTTATTTACTTATGATAGTCATAGAGAGAGAGAGAGGCAGAGACACAGGCAGAGGGAGAAGTAGGCTCCATGCAGGGAGCCCGATGTGGGATTCGATCCCGGGTCTCCAGGATCGCGCCCTGGGCCAAAGGCAGGTGCCAAACCGCTGCGCCACCCAGGGATCCCTAAAGTATGCATTTAAAAACAAAACAAATTATAACTTCTCAGTATATTGATTATATTGTTAGTTTTTCATGAAGAAATAGCCATCAGGGATCCCTGGGTGGCGCAGCAGTTTGGCGCCTGCCTTTGGCCCAGGGCGCGATCCTGGAGACCCGGGATCGAATCCCACGTCGGGCTCCCGGTGCATGGAGCCTGCTTCTCCCTCTTCCTGTGTCTCTGCCTCTCTCTCTCTCTGTGTGACTATCATAAATAAATAAAAATTAAAAAAAAAAAAAAAAAGAAATCGCCATCATTCTCTGGTATGACACAATTGTATGACAATATATTAACTGTTATATAAACATGTATTTGTCAAATACACATATATTGGAATAGTTGAAAGATATTTGAATGTCTTTCATTCTAAAGAGCCATCATAAAATAAAAATGGTCTGTGTTTTTACAAGGGAAAGATGAGAGTAGAGACTTACTTTATTTTAGTGGTATAGTAATTTTAAGCTTAACCATACAGAAAAAGCATGTGACTATAATATTGTTCAAGGAAGTGTTGACTATATTTAGGTATTTTTCACATGTATATTATGTAATTTAGAAACGAGTTGTTGGTGACTTTTTAGGTAAGACTATAAGTCAAAATAAGGAAATGATACATCAGAATATACTAAATCATTTTCTTTATCAAACAAAGAAAACATGAATTGTATTCAATATAAGAGCATATAAGTTTCTGGAAATCTGCCTAGAGATCAATGCCACATTCATTCCTGTTCTTTAGAAATCATACCTTGATATTTGGTTTTAATAGCACATGATGCTAAATGGTGTGTTAAGTAATTTCTTTTGAATCTCAATATGTTTGTTATATGTTATAATATTTCTCAGTTCTGTGTTACTGATTTATATTTCACATTATATTACCTAATTACTTTTGTCCTTTTGTACTTATACTGAGCCACCAATAAGTTCAAACAGGTTATGGGGGGTAAATTATTATAGAATGAAATCTAGGGGAAAGTGATGGTAATATATGGTAACTTATTATTATTAAGAGGTTCTTTACTGGGGCACCTGGGTAGCTCAGTAGTTGAGTGTCTGCCTTTGGTTCAAGTCATGATCCCAGGGTCCTGGGATTGAGTCTTGCATTGGGCTCCCCATGGGGAGCCTGCTTCTCCCTCCGCCTATGTCTCTGCCTCTCTCTCCGTATATCTCATGAATAAATAAATGAATTCTTAAAAAAAAAAAGAAAAAGAGGTTCTTTACTTAAATTAGATAGCTGTTTAAGAAATTCAGTTGTCATTCTTACAGATTTCATACAGGTTATGTCAGATATGGTTTTTGGAAGAATACTAAAGGTGTTTTTCTTTTTCTCTATGCAGAAAAGCTATAGAAATTAATTATAAATTCACAAATAATGTTTACTTGTTACACTGATACATTGTATTCTAATTTTACATTTTATTGATACTGTGGAATCCGTTTCAATGGAATTTTTTTCCATGTTTTCAAATATCTAATTTCCATTTTTTTATTTTATGTAATTTTAATACTTGGTATTTTACTATGTATTAGAATAATGTGTTCATTATTTGAATATTTTTATGTAATTTCAATGAAATGAACTTTAACGTGATTTGTTTTATATTGAGGTGTTTTGATTTAAAAATTTTTATATTATAATACCATTTATTCTAAGTATAATAAAATGACTTCCTTTCTTCCAGAAGTTAAAATAGATAATGGAAAAAGTGATTAGGGAGTAGATTAGGAGTTGTCTTCTAAAAGCCCAAAATTATATGTCATAGATTTTTTTCAGCTTGCCTTTTGCTGGTTTGTTTTGGTTAGGGTTCTTTATGGGATAGAAAGGTTTCAAGCTATTTTATTTATTTTTCTAGGTATTTGGTGCTTTGCCAGAAGCAAACTCAGGCGATCTCTGTTTCTTCCTTCTTCTTTGCATCCTATTTGCCAACCACAACTTGTATTTGGAGAACTTTGTTGTACCAACTTTGAAGTCTTTGACCTGTAACAAGAGCATGCGTTTTCAAGTGGCAGTTAGAATTGTGGATCATTAAAGGTCTCCTGAAAGGTAAGCATATATTTATTCAAAATGTACATTTGTAAATTGGATACCATCAATACCTGTCTTAGTCTGTTTGGGCTGCTCCAACAATAATACCATAGACTTGGTGACTTATAAACAATAGATTTATTTCTCACAGTTCTGGAGACTGGGAAGTCCAAGATAAAGGTGCTAGTGACTGTTCATAGACTACTATCTTCTTAACGGGTCTTTACATAGTAGGAGGAATGAGAAAGTTCCCTGGAGTCTTTTCTTATAAGGGCACTTATCCCATTCATGAGGGCTCCACCCTCACAACTTAATCACCTCATAAAGGCCTCACTGGAATACCATTACCTTGGGAATTAAGATTTTAACATATGAGTTTTGAAGGGACAAAAACTTTGATCTGTAACAGTATGTTTATTATAGTAATGTGTTCTCTACAGAATAGATTCATGTACAAAAAATGTGTGTATGTGAGTGTTTTTTGACACTCAGGACACCCAGGAGGCTCACTTTGTGATACGTTTTTACATTTAGAAGTGTAATGCCTCTAGCTTTCTTCTTTCTCAAGGTTGCTTTGGCTATTTGGGGTCTTTTGTGATTCCATACAAATTTTAGGATTGTATATTCTATTTCTATGAAAAATGCCATTGAACTTTTGATAGAAATTTAATTGAATCTGTAAATAGCTCTGAGTGGTATGGATATTTTAACATTAATTCTTCTAAGGCATGAGCAGAGTATCCATTTATTTATGCCTTATTCAGTTTCTTTCATCAATGTCACAATATTCATTATACTAATATTCCACCTCCTGGTTAAATTTATTCTTAGGCATTTTATTCTTTTTGATGCAACTCTTAGTGGAGCTGTTCTCTTAATTTTGCTTTCTGACAGTACATTGTTAGTTTATAGAAATACAGCAGATTTTTGTATATTGATTATGTATCTTGTAATTTTATTGAATTCATTTATTCTCAGTTTCTTTTCTGAAGTCTTTAAGGTTTTGTATAGATAATACTTCTGCAAATACAGTTTTATTTCTTCCTTTCTGATGTGAATGCGTTTTATTTCTTTTGCTCCCCTGACTGCTCTCACCAGGTTTTCTAGTACTAGGTCAAATAAAAAAGATGAGATTGGCTCTTTGTATATAGGGAACATTACCTCATTCATCATAATTGCTCACTGCAAAAATAACTCTGATGAACTGTCCAAGTAAGAATAGTTAGGTCCTTACAAGGGGGAAGAAAAAAAAGACAAGTTTTGGCAGTCTTGTTTTATTTCTGATCTTAGAAGAAAAGTTTTCAGCTTTCTACTATTTAGCATGATGTAAGCTGTGAATGTGTCATATACTGCCTTTATCATGTTGAGGTATATTCCTTCTGTACCCATTCTGTTGGCAGTTGTTAGCAAAACGGAATGTTGAATTTTGTCAAATGCTTTTTCTGCATCTATTGAGATTATCATATGATTTTTATCCTTCATTTTATTAAGTGATGTGTAATGTTGAATGACTTATGTATGTTGAACCATCCTTGCTTCCCTTGAACAAATCTCAATTGATCATGGTGTATGATTCTTTTAAGATACTGTTGAATTCATTTCTGTTCAGTTTGTGGACAGTCTTACATTAATCTTTATCAGGGATATTGGCCTATAATTATCCTCTCTTATAGCATCCTTATTCAGTTTTGGTGTCAGCATAATGCTGGCCTCATAAAATGGCTTTGGAAATACAGTTAACTCTTACACAGTGTGGAGATTACAAGCACTGGCACCTCATGCAGTTGAAAAATCCATGCTCCCCAAACACTTAACTACAAATAGCCTACTATTGACTACAAGCCTTACCAATAACATAGTCAACTAAGACATGTTTTGTATATTTTATGTATTAGATACTATATATATATATTTTTAGATACTATATTCTTACAATGAACTAAGAGAAAAGATTTTTTTTTTTAAGATTTTATTTATTCATGAGAGACACACAGAGAGAGAGAGAGAGGCAGAGACACAGGCAGACGGAGAAGCAGGTTCCCTGCAGGAAACCTGATGTGGGGCTCAATCCTGGAACTCCAGGATCACGCTCTGAGCCAAAGGCAGACGCTCAACCACTGAGCCACCCAGGCATCCTGAAAAGAAAATTTTATTAAGAAAATATTATTAAGAAATGCCATTAAGAGAATTGTAAGGAAGATAAAATACATGTATAGTACATGTATATTTATAAAAAAATCCACATATAAGTGGATCCACACCAGTTCAAACCTGTGTTGTTTAAGGGTCAACTGTATGCTCTCGTCTTCTATTTTTTGGAAGAGTTTGAAAAGGACTGGCATTAATTTTACTTTAAATGTTTAGTTGAATTCACCAGTTAAACCATCTGATCCCAGACTTTTGTTTCTTGGGAGGTTTTTGATTTCTCATTCAATCTCCTTACCAGTGATTGGTCTGTTCAAATATTCTATTTCATATGATTCACTCTTGGTAAGTTGTATATTTCCAGGAATCTCTTCTATTGTCAAATTTGTTGATGTATAATTGTTCATAGGAGTCTCTTATGATCTTTGTATTTCTGTTGTAATGGCTCCTCTTTCATTTCAAATTTAACTTTTTTGAGTCCTCTTGTTTTTGTATATCTAACTAAAGTTTTGTCTATTTTGTTTTTATTTTTTTGGAAAAAAAAAACAAACAGTTCTTGGGGCACCTGGGTGGCTCAGTCAGTTGGGCATCCAACTCCTGTTTGTGGCTCTGGTGGTAATCTCTTGAATGGTGGCATAGAGCCCTGCATTGGGTTCCATGCTCAGCGGGAATTCTGAGGGAGGTTTTCTCCCTCTGCCCCTCTCCCTATTCGCATGCACTTGTACACTGTCTCTTTCTGAATAAATATTTTGGTTTTTTAAAGACATTTTTATTTATTTATTTGAGACAGAGAGCAGGAGGGAGAGGGAAAGAGAATCTGAAACAGACTCCAGTCTGAGTGTGGAGCCTTATATGGGGCTCGATCTCAGGACCCTGAGATCATGTTCTAAGCCGGAATGGATGCTTAACTGACTGAGCCATCCAGGCACCCCTGAATAAATCTTTAAATTAAAAAAAAAAAAAGAAAAGAAAAAATAGCTTAGTTTTATTGGTATTTTCCCTTGTCATTTTAGTCACTATTTCATTCATTTTTGCTTTTTGTGGTTTTCTTTCTTCTAATTTTGTGCTTAGTTTGTTCTTTTTCTAGTTCCTTTAGGTGTACGATTAGGTTGTTTATCTGAGCTCTTTCCTTTTTCTTATTGTAAGCATTTATCACTATGCACTTCCCTCTGAGAATTGCTTTTGGGACGCCTGGGTGGCTCAGTGGAATACCTTTTGCTCGGGGCGTGATCTCAGAGTCCTGAGATTGAGTCCTGCATCAGGTTTCCTCCATGAAGCTTGCTTCTCCCTCTTCTTGTGTCTTTGCCTCTCTCTGTCTCTCTCTCTCTCATAAATAAATAAAAATCTTAAAAAAAAGAATTGCTTTTGCTGCATTTGATTAGAGATAAAATTTATCACCTTTTGACTTTTCTGTATATACCAACCTTTCTACCACAAGTTTTGTAATCAGATAAAAATGCTTGCAATTTTTAAAATGATAAACATGTTAAATATGGTGGGAATGGGTACTAGAAGAGTCCACTTTGGGAAAGGATCTGAGTTATTGTAAGCTGATGTGTAGGACTTAAAAAAAAGTTAAAAATGTTTTAAACCAGGAATGGCTTGAGGGCATCATCCTGCATATACAATTTACATAGAAAAAGCAAGAGGAGAATAAAGAAATATATACTTTACTATAAAGGGATGATTTTTTAAAAAAGATTATATTTGTTTATTTGAGAGAGAGAGAGATCTTGAGAGAGAGCACAAGCAGGAAGGAGAGGGAAAAGCAGACTCCCCATTGAGCAGGGAGCCCAATGCAGGACTTGATCCCAGGACCCTGAGATCATGACTGGAGCCAGAGGGCAGTTGCTTAACCACCCGAGCCACCCAGGTGCCCTTAAAGGGACAGTTCTATCAAAGATTTATCCCCTCTTCAAATTTTAATATTTAACTATTTGTACCTGTGTTCTCACTATAGAAGAACCCAGTAAGTATTCTGGTGTTTCCCAGAAGTTACTCAGCCCTTTGCCCACATCATTTGACAGCTTGTAGTGAATATATATAGAGAGAAGTAGCATGGAGAAGACAAGAGAAATGGTGGCATGATTGAGATAGAAAACAAATTGTCTGATTCCATTTACTGCCCGAGTCAATCATGAACAAACATACAAGCCATCTAAAGTATGGTTTTTGAAACTGCAAAGGCAATCAATCCAGTATTAGATAGGGAAATAAATTTAGTTATGGGAAGGAACATGTATTAAATGAAATACACAAAAAATCGAATAGAGCATAGCACACATTCCCTTTAATTAGGGTACAAACCATTTCAACTTCTGTTTCTGTTTCATTGGTATATTTATCCCTGTGGAAAATGGCTTGTAAATCTAAAAATTTATTTCTTATAATGAGTAGTGATTAAAAAAGATGTGAATGCCTCCTATCTGAGATACCTTCAACTCTAAGTTCAATAATTCTAGCTTTGGTACTCCTTTAACAAATTCAACAAAGTAAGGGGGGGTGCCAAAGGGGAAGAGAGATATATGGATACAAAAAGCATTCTAGAGGGAAAGTGCTAAAAGTCTGCTGGCAGGAAAACATTTTTAAGCCAACCCCACCGGACTCTTAAGGATCAGTTAAAAGAGGAGAATAATTAGGAAAAGATTGGAAACTGGTGACTATGTATAAGAAGTAGAAAAACACTGATCAAAGAACTCTGAGTAACTGTGTTAGAAAACAACATCATTCCCCAAAAAAGCCTACAATCTAAATCTGGCAATATGTATAAACACTCACTCACAGGGTACCTGGGTGACTCAGTGGTTGAGCGTCTGCCTTTGGCTCAGGTTGTGATCCTGGGGTCCTGGGATTGAGTCCTGCATCAGGCTCCCCTGGGGAGCCTGTGTCTCCCTCAACCTGTGTCTCTGCCTCTCTCTTTGTGTCTGCCTCTCTGTGTCTCTCATGAATAAATAAATAAATAAAATTTAAAAAATATCACAAAGCTGTAGGAATTTCAACAGTATGGTATTGGCATGAAAACAGACACATAGATTACTGGAACAGAATAGAGAGCCCAGAAATAAACCCACACATATATGGTCAATTAATTTTTGACAGAGGAGCCAAGATTGGACACTGGGCAGGGATAGTCTCTTGTATTGTGAGAAATTGGACCCCTATCTTATACCATACAGAAAAATCAACTTTAAAAATGGACAAAAGACTTGAATGTAATATCTGAAACCATAAATCTAGAAGCAAACAGGGATATGCTACTTGAAATTGGTCCTGGTAATTTTTTTTGAATTTGATAATGAAAGCAAAGGCAACAAAAGTAAAAATCAACAAGTAACTAAAAGGTAAACCATCAACAAAAATGAAAAGACAGTCTACCAAAGAATGGGAAATATTTGCAAATTATATATCATATAAGGAGTTAATATTCAACATACATAGTGAACCCTTACAAATCAATAGCAAAAGACACAACCAATTTGATTAAAAAGTAGGCAGAATAACTGATTAGGTATTTGTCTAAAGAAGACATACAAATGGCCAACAGCTACATTAAAAGGTACCCAACAGTCACTAGCCATTAGAGAAATGCAAATCAAAATCACAATGGAATTTCATCCTACACTTCTTAAAATGACTGTCATCAAAAAGACATATAACAAGTGTTGGAGCAAAGGGAACCCTTGCTCACTGTTGGTGGGAATGTATATTGGTATAGCCACTATGAAAATAGAGAAATTACAAATAGAACTTAGAAATAGAAAATTACAAATAGCACTACCTTAAGATCCAGCAATTTGACTTCTGGATATATATACAAAAGGAAGTGAAAATAGGGTATTGAAGTGATATCTGCACTTACATGTTCATTGATGTATTATTCACAATAGTCAAGATTTGGAAACAACTGTCTGCTAGTAGGTGAATGGATAAAGAAGATATGATTTATTCATGTATACAATGGCATATTATTCAGACATGAGAAAGAAGACATTCCAGCCCTTTGTGACTACATATGTGGACCTTGAGTGCATTATAAGTAAAATAAGGCAGACAGAGATAGACAAATACTGCCTAGTATCACTTAACCTGTAGAGTTTGTAAAATAAGGGGAAAAAAAGTCAAACTCAGAAACAGAGTGTCAAAAGAAGTCGTCATCAGCTAGGGAGTGGGATGAAAATAAGGATAGGTTGCTAAAAAGGTACAGACTTTCAGCTATAAGATTTATAAGATCTAATGTGTAAGATGATGGCTATACTTGGTATCACTGTATTATAGAAGTGAAATTTACCAAGAAATTAGAAATTTAATGTTCTCACTTAAAAAAATATATAGAGTGATGGATTTGGTTATTTTGATTGATCTGGTTAATAAATTTATCAATCCTTTCACAATGTGTACATCAGATCATGATGTACACTTTGAATATCTTATAGCTTTATTACGTTATATTGAGGTCAATTATACCTAAATACAGCTGAACAAAATTTAAAAATACAAAAAAGAAACAACAAAAAAATTCCTACTCCTCTAATGTAGAGATCTACTGATCTAACATTTTAAAAATATAACCTATTTTTTAAAAATTTACTTAAACTTAGGAGAGGAAATAACAAAACTGAAATGAAGCTTAAATAAGTGAACCTCAGATAAATATTTTTTCAAAATCATAAATACTTGTTTCTAAGAGACTTCTAATATTAAAGACGACTATGGGAATCTTTAAATACTTTGATAATAAGGAAATAGGGAAAGGCTCACCAAAAAGCAGAATATCTCTTTATTTTAAAATCATTCCTTGAGGTGAAATTCATATGACATCAAATTGAGGAAACAGCATTAGCACACTCCAATGGTGCACGACCTCCACTTCTCTGTAGTCCCACGTGTTTCCATCACTCCAAAGTAAAATACCCTTTTAACTGTTTCTCCTCCTTCTGCCCTCCCCCAACCTCTGTCAACCTTCAATCTGGCTCTATGACTTTATTATGAATATTTCATATAAATGAAATCATATGATGTGTGACCTTTAAGTGTGACTGTTTTCACTTGGTGTAATGTTTTCAAGGTTCATCATTTCAAGGTTCATCAAGTGTATGAGTACTTCGTTACTTTCCATAGCCAAATAATACTCCATCATATATACGAATACTTGGTTTGCTTTCACCTTTTGGTATTGTGAATAGTGCTTCTATGAGTTTTTATGTACATATCTTTATTTGAGTACCTGTTTTCAGTTTCTTTAGATGTGTACTAGGCAGGGATCCCTGGGTGGCGCAGCGGTTTAGCGCCTGCCTTTGGCCCAGGGCGCGATCCTAGAGACCTGGGATCGAATCCCACATCGGGCTCCTGGTACATGGAGCCTGCTTCTCCCTCTGCCTATGTCTCTGCCTGCCTCTCTCTCTCTCTCTGTGTGACTATCATAAATAAATAAAAATTAAAAAAAAAATGCTGTGTCATATCATAATTCTTTTAAATTTTTGAGGGACCAGTAAATTGTTTACAACAGCCTCAGCAGTTGGTATTCCCACAAGCAATGTATGTGGTTGTTTTTTGTTTTGTTTTGTTTTGTTTTTTTACATCTTGCCAACATATCCAGTATTTCTTATTTTCCCCTTTTTTTTGATCATTATATCTTGTCTTATGGTCATTATGAATGCCTTTGAACCAAGTAACATCATAGAGAAATGATTATATCCGGTATTTCTTATTTAGAAATTATACATCAATTTGAAGTATCACTTCTGTTTTCCTTCCTGCATTAACTGACACATGGACATTATTTTCCAGAACAAAAGATTTATTACTTCAATTTCTCAAAATCATACTATATTTTATTTCAGATTTCTGCTATGCTGTGTGTGTGTATGTCCTATATTTTTTTACCACAGTTTTACCTTTTTTTTTTTTTTTTTTGCTTAATTCTCATAGGAGAACTGTCTCTATTATTATGGGTCACACACTACATTTATACTTCCAGGTTCCTAATCATAAAATATTTTTTTTGTATGTTTATCTGCTTTCTTTTTGAAGAAATATCTTACTTATCCTGGACTTTCTATTTTAATATGAACCAGTGAACCAGAGCTTCCTTGGTCTTTTGCTGAAGTGTCATTCTCAGATTTCTTTCATTATATTACTGGATTAGTTCTGGTATTGCTTGGATCTCATTGTTATCTTTTTTCGTAGTTTCCTTTAAATAAATTTTCAGAAGGTTAAATGGTGAAAGTTATATTTTCTGAGTTGTTCATCTTAGAATTTTTTTTTTTTTTAAAGAAAATGTTCTTTTTCTTACAGTTGGTTGATCTGGGTATATATATATATATTTATTTTTTGGGGGGGGTATATATTTCTAGATTTAAGATAATGTTTCTCAAAACTTTGAAGATTTTGCTCAATTTTTTTCTACTGTCCTTATTCCTAATGAGAAATTTGAAGCCAGTCTCACTTACTGAAAATTCTAGGTGATATCACAGTGAAAACAAAATAGAAATTCTTAATTTCATTAAGTTTGAGTTTTAAGCTAGAGAAGTCCAAAGAAGCAAGATAAATAAATACATTAAGTATAGAGTAGGTTAGATTGTGCTGTGAAGGCAAATAAAGCAGGGTGTGGAGGGTAGAGAGATCAGTGAATAGGGAGAGGGATGGAAATTTTAAATAGGATGGTCAGGGAAAGCCTCTCAGAAAAGGTAACATTAAAATGCTACATTAAAAAAATATATAAAATGCTACATTAAGATCAGAAGCAAAGCCCTTGACTCCTTTCTCATACTAGCCTTAGGCAGCTCATGGTTCAAATGTACTTATCAGAAAGTGATAAATTGCTTCATGTCCTAGGTTGTTTGAACCAACCATGAATGGAAAAATCTATGAATGCTAATGGTCTGTTGACTATATTTGACTTGACTTATATTTCTCCTAGTCACTGCAGCCTAGGAGTGTAGTCGATGAATATGGGATACAGTAATAGCATTAGTGTTTTAGTGTTTTCCTTATGGTATAGTGTGACTTTTGTGATCACTATTCGTGTGTTTCTCAGTCGCATAATATTGTTATTCCTACCCATTTTTTTTTTCAAGTTCCAAGCTTTCTAGCAATGAAACTACCCCTCTGACTGTGGGTATTGAACATGGTGTCTTTTGACATGATTTAAGCATTTTCTTTGCTGTGTTCAGTTAGTGGTGAGCTTTATTTAGTAAGGATAACAGGTGTGACAGGAGCAGTTATAAAATTAAAAAAAACTGATCAACCTTGTGCTTAGGATTCCCCATAGCACCTAGGTGCTACAGGCCCTATATTTCCCTAAAACCTGGCACAGGTTTCTTGGTCACTGAGCTGGAAAACATTTTGAGTAATATCACCTATCTATTCCTAAGTCCGCTTGTGCACTTAGGACACATTTACTGAGAGGATATTTGGTATATTGTCAATTTTCTTAGTACTGTCTCTTTGGGAGCACCTATTGTGGATATAATAGAAATAAGATGACTTGTGCTTCTTGAAACTTTATTTTGATTTTGTCTAAAATGCAGGTTCTAACTTATTGTATTACCTTTTAGGCAAGAATAAAAGTTCTCTCATTTTCTTTTGATGTACCCATGTCACATCATTGTCTAATATGTGAAATACATCTATTAGTTTGTGGTGAGAGTACTTCATGGGCTGACCCTGAGAAGAGTCTAAAGGGAATTCTTTTCACAGGTGAATAGTTTATGTGTCATTGACCATTTCTTCATCATATTCTTACCTGATTCCCTCTTATATAACTTTATCATTTAACATCATTTAATGTGTTTCTTCCCTGGACGTCATATTCATTTGACCAGTGGGTGGCCATTTTGTTATCTGGGACTTGGTTTCCATATTTAGGTTACTGACATAAACCATTTGCAATGACTTTCCCTTGATAAGCACAAACCTTTATGCAAAAATCTTAGTGCAGAAATCCCAACTATATCATTCTGACACACTTGTGTTCCTTTGCAAGCTAATATTGATGTCCATCCTCAAACCTCTAATTTCATCCTAATAGTTTTTCTAAGTTAAATAAGATGAACCATTATATCTGTGTGGTTTTATGCTACTGGTATATTTTGAGTAACACATAAGGATGGTTCTTAAATACTACTCATTAAATTAAAAAACTAAGTGGAGAAGATGTTTGGGAATGTAAGGAGAGGGTCAAAGGGTAATTCTCTGTTAATAGACTCTAAAATGTCATCAGCTTTGAAAGTAGAACCAATCTGAATTTGTCTATTCATTTGATCAACAGATATTTATTAACTGTTTATTCTGTGGCAGGTAGTCAGCTAACTCTTAAATAAATATGCCATTTTAAGATGTTTCTTTTTAAATTGGATGCTGTAAGGAAAATCAGTGTTTTCTCCCAAAACTTGTGAATTTTTGTAGGATTTTCATATATATGCACTGTATATAACTCTACCTTTCAATCATGGGGAAATGGCTAACTCTAGATAAAAATGAAGTGTGGAAAATAAAGAATCTGTTTCATATTCTCTTTTACTCACTTTACAAAGTTTTAATGGACAGTAAAATTGATCAATTGTTTCATCTCCTCTTACTTGCGGTTCTACTAGTCTTTTGTGGTACCTAGTAGGCCTGAAAGAAGGATCATGAATTGGAAGGGGGAAGTTATATGAACACATAGTCAGACAAATAGACAATGGATCCTTTATAATTGATGGGTGATTATATTTCTACTTTATATAGAAATGTGAAGTTTTTACTTTAGGTTATTCCCATTTACAAATACTTTGTAGTGTGTGAACAGCTAACTCATTTAAAGAGGATTTTAAAGACATCTTTAATTTGTAATTATTTGACCATTATGAAACTAACATTTACCGTTGAGACAGAATAAAGTTTTAGCTATTAGAAATATGTGTTCAAAATTTTATAAATGACATGAACTAATTTTACCTCAACTTGAGAGTTACTTAATTTTTTCAGTGTGTAGTGAAATATTGGCTGGATATTTTGAAAGCCTAAATTACTTGGAATGTATTTGAAACCTCTCTTCTTATGTACTTCTGTTCAAAATGTTACTTATTTTTGGATCATTTATAGTATAAGCTTAAAGTTTGGAGTTTAACACTTTCAGTCTTACAAAGACTTATAAATATATTTTAGTTCTATTGGAACTAAATAATTTTATCCACATAATTGTCATTCAGGTGTAGCTGTCTGGAATAAAATTTCTTGAATAGGTAGCCATTTTCCACATGAGATAACCATTTAAAAGTGTTTTTCATCTGATAGCATATATTTTAATTTTTATAAATAGCACAGAGCAGTTGAAGTATTTCTGTAGCTAAGGGAGATTATCAGCTCAAGTTCAAAAGTATGTTGTTTGATATTATTAGACAGGATATTTTATAATTTTTAAAAAATACTTTCATTGTTACTTTTATAAAATATATGTGCTTTTGATATCTTATATGTTAATCTAATTTCCTATTGTTGTTACCGATTAAAAGTGAACTGTGTACCAGTGGGGTTCTAAAACCTTGACATTATTTTAATCTGATAACAAATGGGTTTAAGTTCATGTTCTTTCAGTTGTTGGCAACAAATCTAAACCTGTATATTTTGGATTTATGAGGATAAGTCCTGCTTTGGCAATCTTGTAGATCCTCCAGAGAATAGTTAAACAGTGATTAATCATTGTTTCTTCACTGAGTGTGCAGAAAAGAATGGAAAAGCTGCATTTCACACTTCTGAAGCAATTAATCCCCATGATCTTAGCCAGGTTTGTCTTGTAGATAAGTCGGGATACAAAACGGTACCTAATTTATCAATGTATGCATGCCATAAAGTATAAAACACACAATTTATTTCATATCATTTATAGTCAAATGTAAAAAAAGAGTGACTTTGCCATATCCAAGAGTGTTTCCTACATTACCTTCATATAAACTAAGTACCAGAGATTACAATGGGATTCCTGTTTATTGTGCACATCTGGTGCAGTCACTATGCATTTTCTCATTCACTTGCTGGCATTTTTAGTGATTGTGGCATAAATCACCTTGCTAATCAGAAACATAAGTGACGGGAAGTCATCTCCTTTTTTTGAACAATGGGAAAAAACATATGGCTTCTCAGACAGGACTTGGCTGTTATACTATTTATGTGGCATTATATTCTGTATTTAGAATTTCATATTAATTGCAGTGGTTTGATTGAAAGCATTGAATACCCAAGGTTTATGGTCAAAGTATTTGTTTTGTACCATTTTCATAACAAACAGAAGAAGGTAAAATTAAATGCCTTGTATTAAATTTTTTCTTAATAAAAACTTTGGGAAGAGTTTTTAAGATTAAGATGAATTAAAGTATATATATTTTAAAACGTGTGGATGTTTCTATAGGTGCGTAGATTTGCTAATTACAAGTTGTAAGTTAGTTTTTAATTATTCCTATTTCAAAACACTGCATGGATTAGAGTAAAAATTACTGTCCTGTAAGTGCTAAATTGTAATTGATAGTAGTTTGCTTTTCCAGTAGTAGTATTTCAAGATAAGTTGCATTTTTAATGAATTATTGGTAATTAGTTGGAACCACTTCTGCATCTACCACAACTAGAAGTAAAAGATGAAGTAAAGCTTTGTAAAATGTGAGAAATTTATAAGTGCAGACTTCAGAGACCTTGGTGATTTTGCTATTTGTTACAGAATGTTTGCTGTAGATGTTAAGGTATTTTTCTTTGTCCTCAATAGTCACTTAATTCTCAAAAGGTGAATATAATGGCCTTTCATCCTTACTTGGCTTTATAATACTTCATAACACACCACTTTCCATTTCCTTACTGTTAGGTAGCAAGGAAAGATTTATTTTGAATGTGCAAATTTCAAATGAAAATTTATTTGTGGGACACCTGGGTGGCTCAGTGGTTAAGCATCTGCCTTTTCAGGGCCTGATCCTGGAGTCCCGGGATCGAGTCCCACATTGGGCTCCCTGTGTGGAGTCTGCTTCTCCCTCTGCCTGTGTCTCTGCCTCTCTCTCTCTGTCTCTGTGTCTCTCATGAATAAATAAATAAAATCTTTAAAAAAATTTTTATTTGTTCAGAGAACCTTACGTCTTTTACAGTTTTCTATATTACATGTGACAATAAATTAGTGAGTCGAATTTTTTAACAAATATATCAGAGCCTATTTATTCAAATGTGTGTTATTCCCTTTGAAGTAGTCCCCTTGGGAAGATGTATACATAATCCATTAATCAAAGTATTTTAGGAATGCCTCTTTTTGAATTTTCTTCAGTGGAATTGATGTATAGCTGCCCCAAATGGATACTTTGCAGGGAGATACGATTCATTTTGTGTATATATGTTCTAGTATTTTTGTTTAAAAAAAATCAATCAATCATAATAGCTTGTACTGCAGCCTGTATATATCTTGTAGATAATTGGACACTCTGAATAGAAATAGAGTTTTGAAAAACTGCCTGAATTTTAAATAAATGGTCATACTTACCCATTTTGTTTTAGACATCTTTTATGATACTGTCTCAAGGACCACCTGCAGTAAGAGTTCACAAATTGAGTAAATGCAACATAAGGAGAGACTTTTTTTTTTCTCTTGTCCTTGCATGTTTCAAAAATGCCACCCTGAAGATTCTCTTAAGGTAAAGTGTGCTATTTAAAAAATATATTCTTAAAATTAAATTGAGACTTTTTAGATTAAAATTATCAGGTACTTAAAAATTACCTGAAATCTACAGCATACTGCCTCAATCTCTGTCCATTTTCATATCCTCCCTGCCTTTAAAAGCTCTTCCTCCTCATCCACCTGGGCCTTTTTTTTTTTTTTTCCCCCAAGGTTGAGATGTGTTTGTTGTAGAGAACAATTTTAAAATCATACAGTTTTAAACACATATAGGTTTCCTTTTTCTTCACCAAAATATAAAAATTCTAGGAGGATAGGTTGTTAAAAATCTAAGAAATACGCAATTTATGAGATGAGTAAAAGTATCAAAATAAATGAGAAAAAATAAAGAGTTCTATTTTAAGTGAATAAACACTTTGGAATTTGTTAGTAGTGGAGCTTTGAGGAAAATTTTCTCATATAAGTTGCTTGATGGGAAAAATATATTAACCTAAAGCATTTGCTTATTCATCGTGTTTATAAAGCCAGGAATTTAATTTTTAAATGTATATCTTTTTTTTAATAGAATTGAACTACCAGTAACGTTGATATTTATTGCACATTTTGCTTAAAATTTACTTTTATTTTCAGAGAATTTGAATTAGTCCCTTTTTCCTCTAGTCCATTCTTTGTCTCATTTATATTCATACTTTGTTGGGACATACTACCCTCTAAATTAGATTCTGAATTGAGTGTGGAATTTGCAAGAAAAACTATTGTTCTTTCCTATGTTCTCAAGGCATAAGAAGGAATCCTCCTATTGTAGGGATAAATTTACTGGTAATTCCTAACCCGGAGGATTTTTACTTACCCTCCTTCTCTCTAGCCATCCCTTTCTTACCTTGATGTTTATCTGGAAATGCCCTTTGGAATGTTGATAGAGGCAGAATGCCTTCCACTGCTGGAAGTGCTATAGGTAGGTGGTAATACACTTTTGGCATAATCACACTAAAATTCAGATAAAAATGTTAATTTGTGAACTATTTCCCAAAAGGGAGGCTTTTATTTCTGAGTGGGAACGCTGCTTTGAGTGGCACTTATAATTCAGAAATTTTAATGTAAAATTTTTAATGGAGTATATTAAATATGAGAAACATGGAGCAAGAAAGGATATTCCATGTTTAAATAGTTCTGCTTGTTATTTGTTTGTTTCAGTGCTTAAGATTCTTTCTGAGTAGAATATTCCCAATGCAGCCCTCAATTGTGTCTACTATAGGGGTTCAGCCATATCTGAGATGTGGCGACCAGAAAGAATGGTTGGTCTGCTTATGGTCTTTGTAGGAAAAGAAGTGAAAAAAAAATTTTTTTGAAGGGAAGTTAAAGAATAAAAAGCCAGACTGTGTGATACAGTATTAGTTGTTAGAGAGGCAGCATTTCTGAATTTAACCTTGAGTCTGTTTTGTTTTCCTGGTCAAGATCTCTTAGGCCTTGTATCAGAGACCTGTGGAGACAGAAAAGTGGGTGGGCTGTAAGAAAAAGAATAATTAGAACAGGAGGATAAGGAGAAATACTGTAAGATGCTTGGGGACAAGCAACATTGCTTTTGTATACTCTCTAAGCTCAGAGATCAATAGAAAGGCATTCTTTCTCCTCCATTGCCACAATCTGCAGAGTAATTGGTATTTTACAGACTGCGTTGTGTTAGCAGTGCTAGAAAGGTGTAGAGCACCATGGATAACAGCAGTATTGCTTGACAGAGCAGTAATTAGAGCAGAGGGGATGCAGGGCTCTGGTAGAGTGCAGAAGAAGCTGCAGTAGTCTCTGTCTCTGTCAGTGGCAGTGGCGACTGATAATCAATAGTACAGAGCAGAGGCAATACCTGGATGGGGGGAACAGATGAGGCCCACCCAAACTTAGTTTGGAGGGAATGGAGCCAGCTGACTTCAGATACCGCATAGAGGGGTGAGATGATAGATATGCCATGGTAGGTGACTGCTAGCTGATTGGTCTTGCTCATGAATACATATGAGATACTTCAGGATGACTCCTTGAAATATTCTGTGGGACAGCTTATAGGGGTCTGGTACCCTGTACTCTGGGTTGTAGTAGAGTTCTCTAGAGAAACAGATCCGATAGGAGATACACATATAAAACAGATACTGGCTCATGTAGTTGTAGAAACTAAGTCCCACAATATGCCCTCTGCAAATTGAAGAATCAGGGAAGCTTGTGCAATTCATTCTGAGTCCGAAGCCCTGAAAGTTGGGGTGACAAAGGGAGATCATCAAATCCTGGTCTGAGTCTAGATATCAGAAGCTGAGACAGTACATTTGCCCTTCTTCCACTTTTTTGTTTTATTCAGGCCTTCACCGTATTGAATGATGCCCACCCATCTTGGTGAGGGTATCTTCTTTACTCAGTCTGATTCAAATGCTAATCTCTTGGAGACACTCTCCCAGACACCCCAGAAATAAAATTATACCAGCCATCTTAGTATCCATTAGCCCCCATCAAGTTCACATATAATATTAACCATCACAGAGATAAAAATAAAAGTGAGAACCAGCAAGTATAAGTTACATTTATTTTGTAAAATAATTCACAAATTTATGGAAGTACTAAGGCTGCCTTGCTTTTCTTTCTTTTTTTGCTTTCTTGCTTCTCCTTTCCACATTACTTTTTGCTTAGTTACCAGTGGTGGCAAAAAGTATTCTAGATGTTGGAGCAACCAAGTTTTAAAGTATGATTGTTTTCCATAGGAACTTGGAGTTTACAGGACAGAGAATGGCAGTTAAATTAACATCCAGTTTGGGATGGACAGGGAAAATTTTTGCCTATTAGAGATGCTTTGTGTTGGGCAGGAATGGACTTCCTGTAGCATTTTTCTCTGACTAGGGTGAGTATGGCCTTGGCTTGAACACTGCTGGAAATCCTGAAGGTATGACAGCTGGAAATTATCAGTGAGTTGCACTCCTCACAGCAGTTTCTCTCTGAGTGGTGCACCCCCACTGTCAGCAAATTGACTGTAGAGTCAGAAAAGGTGACTGAGATTGAGCAAGTGTTGGAACGATTTCAGGAAAGATAACAGCTGATAGATGCAGAACAAAAAAGGAAAATATATTGGTAAGACATTAGTTGAGATAGTTGTAGCTCATACAATCTAGGATTGATTGGGAAGGAAGCGAAACTAGAAGGGAGAATAAGGGATTGAAGTTAAATGAAGTCCAAGAACTAGATATTTCAGTGAGTTTGAAAGCACTTGTACTGAGTGAGGGAGTTAGGGAATTGTGATGATAAAGTGGTATATTAGTTTAAGATTAATAACCAAACTCCAAGAAATTCTGATACTTTGATATCCTATCATGTGAATTGTGAATAAAATTTAATAGCAGAAAATGACAATTATATGTATACATTGTAGAATCACAACCACAAATACCATCAAAAAGTGTAAAGATATTATAATTTAATTTTAGTAGTGTAACTTTCCTCCAAAGTAAAGTTTCTGAGCCACTCGTATATCAAGTTTCTTGATTGAATAAGTCTATTCATTTATCAGGGAACATAGTTTTGGAGTTTTCCCCGCTAAGAACTTTTAAATGGGTTAGTTTTTCAATTTCTCTTATAGCTTAAGAATATATTTCAGTATTTTTTTTTCTCAAAAGAGAAGCAAATGAGTTCTCCTAAAGAGTTTGTGTCTTTATACTTGATAGAAAAATTAGAGAAGTGAAAAAACATTCAAAGCATGTATTGCCAAACATTTCTTGAACTGAAAGTAATAAAGGTAAGATAACAGTATTAAATACATAAAAACTTTTCAGTAGCTCTCCTTTTGTTGGAGGAAACTGGGAGTTGCAACAAAGAATTCAGATAATTAAAATAGTAAAATTGATTTTTAGAAGGTTGGACGAAATGATATATAAATCAAGCATACAAAAATGTAATTGCAGATTCTAGGTAGATATTCACTGTAAAATTCTTTCAACTTTTCTGTGTATTTGAAAATATTTATAATGCTGAAAAAATAATATAGCATTTGCAAATTTGAAATGCATAAAAAAATGGTAGTCTAATGGATAGTTGGAGGAGTCTATGATAAAACAAGTGTAATAAAATGTCCATTATAGGAGCTAGTTGGTGGGTAAAGAATGTTCACTTTGGGATCCCTGGGTGGCTCAGCGGTTTAGCACCGCCTTCAGCCCAGGGCATGATTCTGGAGACCCGGGATCGAGTCCCACGTCGGGCTCCCTGCATAGAGCCTGCTTCTCCCTCTGCCTGTGTCTCTGCCTCTCTCTCTCTCTCTCTGTGTCTCTCATGAATAAATAAAGTCTTAAAAAAAAAAAGAATGTTCACTCTAACATTTTTGCAGCTTTTCTGAATGTTCGAAATTTATCAGAATAAAGTGTGTCATAAACACAACAATGTTTGTTATTAGAGATCTGAGTACTAGTTGTGTCACCTTAAACAAGATAGTTAAACTCTGCACTAGTTTCCTCTCTGTAAAATGGGCATAACATATACTTTGTAGATTGTTTTGGGAATTAGAAAAATAATCTGTAAAGCAACTGCAAATGATAGGCATTCAAAAATGTCTCTGATAATACTGAAACTGTAACAAATTTAGGGATTATACTTTGTTTTTTGCTTAATATAGTTAGAATTTCTAGATATATGAGCCAGTTGTTGGAACAAGGATGGGGTGACTTCAAAGTGTGATTTCTTATTATCAAGACTGCTTAATTTCACGCAATATCTGCTCTATGCTCAGAGCCTGTGTTTTTATCTCCATCTCTAAGTTAATCAGAACTTGACCCCTTACTGATGGGAATGTACAATCATCCTTCACAAAGGGTGGGATCTCTGACATTTTAGTAACTACCAAGGAAAACTTTATTGTCTGTAAAAGTATTTTCTTTTTGGGCAGCTGGGTGGCTCAGTTGTTTAAACTGCTGACTCTGGATTTCAGCTCAGGTCATGATCTCAGAGTTGTGAGATTGAGTCTCAGGCTCAGCGTGGAGTCTGCTTGTCCCTCTCCCTTTGCTCCTTCCGCTGCTCATGCTTTCTCTCTCACACACTCTCTAAAATAAACAAACAAACAAAAATCTTAAAAAAAATAAAAATATTTTTATTTTGTGAAAAGTGCATAAATTCTCTGGAGTGGAGTTACTGTATTCCTGTCTTCATTGGTAGTTCTACCTGAATACCGTATGTCAGTGTGGGGGTTTTTGAGTCAATGATTTTTTTGAGAATATACAGTAAATATAAATCATATTTACTGCTAAATATGTGGTTATGGATTATACTTATAAATATGTAAATATTTACTGCATAATATTCAGTAGTAGTTTATGACTTTATTTTCTTATAAAAGTCATTCTTTGGTTTGTTTTTAGGAAGTAAACTTAGATTTCTGGTTTATTTGAACTTCAGCTTTAAGTGCATTTCTGAAGTACAATCCTCTTGTTTATTTGTTCTGTTTCAATATGCAGGGTGGATAAAAATTACTGAACTTTTTATATTTATGTAAATTTACTTAAAATTAAATTCAAATTTACTACCATATGCCTCAAGGGCTAAACATAATATAGACTATTATAATCATTTATATAAATTAGTTTTAAAAACCAGTTCAATATGTTGAATCAATATGTCATGAATTTCATATCCGTATAGTTGTCATCCTAGTAAATTCCATGGCATGTACTTTTACAGCATACAGATTTTAAATAAAATTGAATAGACTTTTCTAGCCTGCATTATGGAGGAACTTCTGTTATCTTCCAGTTGAATGATTTAATATCTGAAAAGAACCTGGCTACTTAAATATCAATCAGCCAGGTTTTGTATATCCATCAAATCCTATAGGACAGAGTTTTATTTCTTGGTAATATTTACTGATTGGCCTTTATTTGCTAATCTTTGCATGATATAGAAAAATATGAAAATAAATACTCATTTCAAAGGACTGTTGAGGGAGTGTCCTTGTTTTTATTTTTCTGTAGATATTTGCCAGTTTGTGGCTACAAATCTTTGTGAAACTTTAGGGGAATGACAAGGCATCCGTGACCACACATACTTTTATGTATTAGTGTATTTTGTCAGTTAGTGAAGACTGAAAGTACATTTACTTATTTATGTCTGTGAGTGTAGAGCAGATCTGTGATATTTTTTGAAATTGAAAGAATATCCTCAGATGCAGATAGAGATCATCAGTATTCT